>NC_134826.1:85788784-85864239 GCF_004210375.1 Tachypleus tridentatus | reverse complement strand
AACAAACACAGAGATAAGTAGTATTTAAAGAAGTGGAGAACTAATAAAATAAAGCACAAGAACAAACACAGAGATAAGTAGTATTTAAAGAAGTGGAGAACTAATAAAATAAAGCACAAGAACAAACACAGAGATAAGTAGTATTTAAAGAAGTGGAGAACTAATAAAATAAAGCACAAGAACAAACACAGAGATAAGTAGTATTTAAAGAAGTGGAGAACTAATAAAATAAAGCACAAGAACAAACACAGAGATAAGTAGTATTTAAAGAAGTGGAGAACTAATAAAATAAAGCACAAGAACAAACACAGAGATAAGTAGTATTTAAAGAAGTGGAGAACTAATAAAATAAAGCACAAGAACAAACACAGAGATAAGTAGTATTTAAAGAAGTGGAGAACTAATAAAATAAAGCACAAGAACAAACACAGAGATAAGTAGTATTTAAAGAAGTGGAGAACTAATAAAATAAAGCACAAGAACAAACACAGAGATAAGTAGTATTTAAAGAAGTGGAGAACTAATAAAATAAAGCACAAGAACAAACACAGAGATAAGTAGTATTTAAAGAAGTGGAGAACTAATAAAATAAAGCACAAGAACAAACACAGAGATAAGTAGTATTTAAAGAAGTGGAGAACTAATAAAATAAAGCACAAGAACAAACACAGAGATAAGTAGTATTTAAAGAAGTGGAGAACTAATAAAATAAAGCACAAGAACAAACACAGAGATAAGTAGTATTTAAAGAAGTGGAGAACTAATAAAATAAAGCACAAGAACAAACACAGAGATAAGTAGTATTTAAAGAAGTGGAGAACTAATAAAATAAAGCACAAGAACAAACACAGAGATAAGTAGTATTTAAAGAAGTGGAGAACTAATAAAATAAAGCACAAGAACAAAACACAGAGATAAGTAGTATTTAAAGAAGTGGAGAACTAATAAAATAAAGCACAAGAACAAACACAGAGATAAGTAGTATTTAAAGAAGTGGAGAACTAATAAAATAAAGCACAAGAACAAACACAGAGATAAGTAGTATTTAAAGAAGTGGAGAACTAATAAAATAAAGCACAAGAACAAACACAGAGATAAGTAGTATTTAAAGAAGTGGAGAACTAATAAAATAAAGCACAAGAACAAACACAGAGATAAGTAGTATTTAAAGAAGTGGAGAACTAATAAAATAAAGCACAAGAACAAACACAGAGATAAGTAGTATTTAAAGAAGTGGAGAACTAATAAAATAAAGCACAAGAACAAACACAGAGATAAGTAGTATTTAAAGAAGTGGAGAACTAATAAAATAAAGCACAAGAACAAACACAGAGATAAGTAGTATTTAAAGAAGTGGAGAACTAATAAAATAAAGCACAAGAACAAACACAGAGATAAGTAGTATTTAAAGAAGTGGAGAACTAATAAAATAAAGCACAAGAACAAACACAGAGATAAGTAGTATTTAAAGAAGTGGAGAACTAATAAAATAAAGCACAAGAACAAACACAGAGATAAGTAGTATTTAAAGAAGTGGAGAACTAATAAAATAAAGCACAAGAACAAACACAGAGATAAGTAGTATTTAAAGAAGTGGAGAACTAATAAAATAAAGCACAAGAACAAACACAGAGATAAGTAGTATTTAAAGAAGTGGAGAACTAATAAAATAAAGCACAAGAACAAACACAGAGATAAGTAGTATTTAAAGAAGTGGAGAACTAATAAAATAAAGCACAAGAACAAACACAGAGATAAGTAGTATTTAAAGAAGTGGAGAACTAATAAAATAAAGCACAAGAACAAACACAGAGATAAGTAGTATTTAAAGAAGTGGAGAACTAATAAAATAAAGCACAAGAACAAAACACAGAGATAAGTAGTATTTAAAGAAGTGGAGAACTAATAAAATAAAGCACAAGAACAAACACAGAGATAAGTAGTATTTAAAGAAGTGGAGAACTAATAAAATAAAGCACAAGAACAAACACAGAGATAAGTAGTATTTAAAGAAGTGGAGAACTAATAAAATAAAGCACAAGAACAAACACAGAGATAAGTAGTATTTAAAGAAGTGGAGAACTAATAAAATAAAGCACAAGAACAAACACAGAGATAAGTAGTATTTAAAGAAGTGGAGAACTAATAAAATAAAGCACAAGAACAAACACAGAGATAAGTAGTATTTAAAGAAGTGGAGAACTAATAAAATAAAGCACAAGAACAAACACAGAGATAAGTAGTATTTAAAGAAGTGGAGAACTAATAAAATAAAGCACAAGAACAAACACAGAGATAAGTAGTATTTAAAGAAGTGGAGAACTAATAAAATAAAGCACAAGAACAAACACAGAGATAAGTAGTATTTAAAGAAGTGGAGAACTAATAAAATAAAGCACAAGAACAAACACAGAGATAAGTAGTATTTAAAGAAGTGGAGAACTAATAAAATAAAGCACAAGAACAAACACAGAGATAAGTAGTATTTAAAGAAGTGGAGAACTAATAAAATAAAGCACAAGAACAAACACAGAGATAAGTAGTATTTAAAGAAGTGGAGAACTAATAAAATAAAGCACAAGAACAAACACAGAGATAAGTAGTATTTAAAGAAGTGGAGAACTAATAAAATAAAGCACAAGAACAAACACAGAGATAAGTAGTATTTAAAGAAGTGGAGAACTAATAAAATAAAGCACAAGAACAAACACAGAGATAAGTAGTATTTAAAGAAGTGGAGAACTAATAAAATAAAGCACAAGAACAAACACAGAGATAAGTAGTATTTAAAGAAGTGGAGAACTAATAAAATAAAGCACAAGAACAAACACAGAGATAAGTAGTATTTAAAGAAGTGGAGAACTAATAAAATAAAGCACAAGAACAAACACAGAGATAAGTAGTATTTAAAGAAGTGGAGAACTAATAAAATAAAGCACAAGAACAAACACAGAGATAAGTAGTATTTAAAGAAGTGGAGAACTAATAAAATAAAGCACAAGAACAAACACAGAGATAAGTAGTATTTAAAGAAGTGGAGAACTAATAAAATAAAGCACAAGAACAAACACAGAGATAAGTAGTATTTAAAGAAGTGGAGAACTAATAAAATAAAGCACAAGAACAAACACAGAGATAAGTAGTATTTAAAGAAGTGGAGAACTAATAAAATAAAGCACAAGAACAAACACAGAGATAAGTAGTATTTAAAGAAGTGGAGAACTAATAAAATAAAGCACAAGAACAAACACAGAGATAAGTAGTATTTAAAGAAGTGGAGAACTAATAAAATAAAGCACAAGAACAAACACAGAGATAAGTAGTATTTAAAGAAGTGGAGAACTAATAAAATAAAGCACAAGAACAAACACAGAGATAAGTAGTATTTAAAGAAGTGGAGAACTAATAAAATAAAGCACAAGAACAAACACAGAGATAAGTAGTATTTAAAGAAGTGGAGAACTAATAAAATAAAGCACAAGAACAAACACAGAGATAAGTAGTATTTAAAGAAGTGGAGAACTAATAAAATAAAGCACAAGAACAAACACAGAGATAAGTAGTATTTAAAGAAGTGGAGAACTAATAAAATAAAGCACAAGAACAAACACAGAGATAAGTAGTATTTAAAGAAGTGGAGAACTAATAAAATAAAGCACAAGAACAAACACAGAGATAAGTAGTATTTAAAGAAGTGGAGAACTAATAAAATAAAGCACAAGAACAAACACAGAGATAAGTAGTATTTAAAGAAGTGGAGAACTAATAAAATAAAGCACAAGAACAAACACAGAGATAAGTAGTATTTAAAGAAGTGGAGAACTAATAAAATAAAGCACAAGAACAAACACAGAGATAAGTAGTATTTAAAGAAGTGGAGAACTAATAAAATAAAGCACAAGAACAAACACAGAGATAAGTAGTATTTAAAGAAGTGGAGAACTAATAAAATAAAGCACAAGAACAAACACAGAGATAAGTAGTATTTAAAGAAGTGGAGAACTAATAAAATAAAGCACAAGAACAAACACAGAGATAAGTAGTATTTAAAGAAGTGGAGAACTAATAAAATAAAGCACAAGAACAAACACAGAGATAAGTAGTATTTAAAGAAGTGGAGAACTAATAAAATAAAGCACAAGAACAAACACAGAGATAAGTAGTATTTAAAGAAGTGGAGAACTAATAAAATAAAGCACAAGAACAAACACAGAGATAAGTAGTATTTAAAGAAGTGGAGAACTAATAAAATAAAGCACAAGAACAAACACAGAGATAAGTAGTATTTAAAGAAGTGGAGAACTAATAAAATAAAGCACAAGAACAAACACAGAGATAAGTAGTATTTAAAGAAGTGGAGAACTAATAAAATAAAGCACAAGAACAAACACAGAGATAAGTAGTATTTAAAGAAGTGGAGAACTAATAAAATAAAGCACAAGAACAAACACAGAGATAAGTAGTATTTAAAGAAGTGGAGAACTAATAAAATAAAGCACAAGAACAAACACAGAGATAAGTAGTATTTAAAGAAGTGGAGAACTAATAAAATAAAGCACAAGAACAAACACAGAGATAAGTAGTATTTAAAGAAGTGGAGAACTAATAAAATAAAGCACAAGAACAAACACAGAGATAAGTAGTATTTAAAGAAGTGGAGAACTAATAAAATAAAGCACAAGAACAAACACAGAGATAAGTAGTATTTAAAGAAGTGGAGAACTAATAAAATAAAGCACAAGAACAAACACAGAGATAAGTAGTATTTAAAGAAGTGGAGAACTAATAAAATAAAGCAC
Organism: Tachypleus tridentatus; assembly: GCF_004210375.1. Taxonomy (NCBI): domain Eukaryota; kingdom Metazoa; phylum Arthropoda; class Merostomata; order Xiphosura; family Limulidae; genus Tachypleus; species Tachypleus tridentatus. Next base: position 85,859,440 of record NC_134826.1, on the reverse strand, counting down.
AAGAACAAACACAGAGATAAGTAGTATTTAAAGAAGTGGAGAACTAATAAAATAAAGCACAAGAACAAACACAGAGATAAGTAGTATTTAAAGAAGTGGAGAACTAATAAAATAAAGCACAAGAACAAACACAGAGATAAGTAGTATTTAAAGAAGTGGAGAACTAATAAAATAAAGCACAAGAACAAACACAGAGATAAGTAGTATTTAAAGAAGTGGAGAACTAATAAAATAAAGCACAAGAACAAACACAGAGATAAGTAGTATTTAAAGAAGTGGAGAACTAATAAAATAAAGCACAAGAACAAACACAGAGATAAGTAGTATTTAAAGAAGTGGAGAACTAATAAAATAAAGCACAAGAACAAACACAGAGATAAGTAGTATTTAAAGAAGTGGAGAACTAATAAAATAAAGCACAAGAACAAACACAGAGATAAGTAGTATTTAAAGAAGTGGAGAACTAATAAAATAAAGCACAAGAACAAACACAGAGATAAGTAGTATTTAAAGAAGTGGAGAACTAATAAAATAAAGCACAAGAACAAACACAGAGATAAGTAGTATTTAAAGAAGTGGAGAACTAATAAAATAAAGCACAAGAACAAACACAGAGATAAGTAGTATTTAAAGAAGTGGAGAACTAATAAAATAAAGCACAAGAACAAACACAGAGATAAGTAGTATTTAAAGAAGTGGAGAACTAATAAAATAAAGCACAAGAACAAACACAGAGATAAGTAGTATTTAAAGAAGTGGAGAACTAATAAAATAAAGCACAAGAACAAACACAGAGATAAGTAGTATTTAAAGAAGTGGAGAACTAATAAAATAAAGCACAAGAACAAACACAGAGATAAGTAGTATTTAAAGAAGTGGAGAACTAATAAAATAAAGCACAAGAACAAACACAGAGATAAGTAGTATTTAAAGAAGTGGAGAACTAATAAAATAAAGCACAAGAACAAACACAGAGATAAGTAGTATTTAAAGAAGTGGAGAACTAATAAAATAAAGCACAAGAACAAACACAGAGATAAGTAGTATTTAAAGAAGTGGAGAACTAATAAAATAAAGCACAAGAACAAACACAGAGATAAGTAGTATTTAAAGAAGTGGAGAACTAATAAAATAAAGCACAAGAACAAACACAGAGATAAGTAGTATTTAAAGAAGTGGAGAACTAATAAAATAAAGCACAAGAACAAACACAGAGATAAGTAGTATTTAAAGAAGTGGAGAACTAATAAAATAAAGCACAAGAACAAACACAGAGATAAGTAGTATTTAAAGAAGTGGAGAACTAATAAAATAAAGCACAAGAACAAACACAGAGATAAGTAGTATTTAAAGAAGTGGAGAACTAATAAAATAAAGCACAAGAACAAACACAGAGATAAGTAGTATTTAAAGAAGTGGAGAACTAATAAAATAAAGCACAAGAACAAACACAGAGATAAGTAGTATTTAAAGAAGTGGAGAACTAATAAAATAAAGCACAAGAACAAACACAGAGATAAGTAGTATTTAAAGAAGTGGAGAACTAATAAAATAAAGCACAAGAACAAACACAGAGATAAGTAGTATTTAAAGAAGTGGAGAACTAATAAAATAAAGCACAAGAACAAACACAGAGATAAGTAGTATTTAAAGAAGTGGAGAACTAATAAAATAAAGCACAAGAACAAACACAGAGATAAGTAGTATTTAAAGAAGTGGAGAACTAATAAAATAAAGCACAAGAACAAACACAGAGATAAGTAGTATTTAAAGAAGTGGAGAACTAATAAAATAAAGCACAAGAACAAACACAGAGATAAGTAGTATTTAAAGAAGTGGAGAACTAATAAAATAAAGCACAAGAACAAACACAGAGATAAGTAGTATTTAAAGAAGTGGAGAACTAATAAAATAAAGCACAAGAACAAACACAGAGATAAGTAGTATTTAAAGAAGTGGAGAACTAATAAAATAAAGCACAAGAACAAACACAGAGATAAGTAGTATTTAAAGAAGTGGAGAACTAATAAAATAAAGCACAAGAACAAACACAGAGATAAGTAGTATTTAAAGAAGTGGAGAACTAATAAAATAAAGCACAAGAACAAACACAGAGATAAGTAGTATTTAAAGAAGTGGAGAACTAATAAAATAAAGCACAAGAACAAACACAGAGATAAGTAGTATTTAAAGAAGTGGAGAACTAATAAAATAAAGCACAAGAACAAACACAGAGATAAGTAGTATTTAAAGAAGTGGAGAACTAATAAAATAAAGCACAAGAACAAACACAGAGATAAGTAGTATTTAAAGAAGTGGAGAACTAATAAAATAAAGCACAAGAACAAACACAGAGATAAGTAGTATTTAAAGAAGTGGAGAACTAATAAAATAAAGCACAAGAACAAACACAGAGATAAGTAGTATTTAAAGAAGTGGAGAACTAATAAAATAAAGCACAAGAACAAACACAGAGATAAGTAGTATTTAAAGAAGTGGAGAACTAATAAAATAAAGCACAAGAACAAACACAGAGATAAGTAGTATTTAAAGAAGTGGAGAACTAATAAAATAAAGCACAAGAACAAACACAGAGATAAGTAGTATTTAAAGAAGTGGAGAACTAATAAAATAAAGCACAAGAACAAACACAGAGATAAGTAGTATTTAAAGAAGTGGAGAACTAATAAAATAAAGCACAAGAACAAACACAGAGATAAGTAGTATTTAAAGAAGTGGAGAACTAATAAAATAAAGCACAAGAACAAACACAGAGATAAGTAGTATTTAAAGAAGTGGAGAACTAATAAAATAAAGCACAAGAACAAACACAGAGATAAGTAGTATTTAAAGAAGTGGAGAACTAATAAAATAAAGCACAAGAACAAACACAGAGATAAGTAGTATTTAAAGAAGTGGAGAACTAATAAAATAAAGCACAAGAACAAACACAGAGATAAGTAGTATTTAAAGAAGTGGAGAACTAATAAAATAAAGCACAAGAACAAACACAGAGATAAGTAGTATTTAAAGAAGTGGAGAACTAATAAAATAAAGCACAAGAACAAACACAGAGATAAGTAGTATTTAAAGAAGTGGAGAACTAATAAAATAAAGCACAAGAACAAACACAGAGATAAGTAGTATTTAAAGAAGTGGAGAACTAATAAAATAAAGCACAAGAACAAACACAGAGATAAGTAGTATTTAAAGAAGTGGAGAACTAATAAAATAAAGCACAAGAACAAACACAGAGATAAGTAGTATTTAAAGAAGTGGAGAACTAATAAAATAAAGCACAAGAACAAACACAGAGATAAGTAGTATTTAAAGAAGTGGAGAACTAATAAAATAAAGCACAAGAACAAACACAGAGATAAGTAGTATTTAAAGAAGTGGAGAACTAATAAAATAAAGCACAAGAACAAACACAGAGATAAGTAGTATTTAAAGAAGTGGAGAACTAATAAAATAAAGCACAAGAACAAACACAGAGATAAGTAGTATTTAAAGAAGTGGAGAACTAATAAAATAAAGCACAAGAACAAACACAGAGATAAGTAGTATTTAAAGAAGTGGAGAACTAATAAAATAAAGCACAAGAACAAACACAGAGATAAGTAGTATTTAAAGAAGTGGAGAACTAATAAAATAAAGCACAAGAACAAACACAGAGATAAGTAGTATTTAAAGAAGTGGAGAACTAATAAAAAAAAAGCACAAGAACAAACACAGAGATAAGTAGTATTTAAAGAAGTGGAGAACTAATAAAATAAAGCACAAGAACAAACACAGAGATAAGTAGTATTTAAAGAAGTGGAGAACTAATAAAATAAAGCACAAGAACAAACACAGAGATAAGTAGTATTTAAAGAAGTGGAGAACTAATAAAATAAAGCACAAGAACAAACACAGAGATAAGTAGTATTTAAAGAAGTGGAGAACTAATAAAATAAAGCACAAGAACAAACACAGAGATAAGTAGTATTTAAAGAAGTGGAGAACTAATAAAATAAAGCACAAGAACAAACACAGAGATAAGTAGTATTTAAAGAAGTGGAGAACTAATAAAATAAAGCACAAGAACAAACACAGAGATAAGTAGTATTTAAAGAAGTGGAGAACTAATAAAATAAAGCACAAGAACAAACACAGAGATAAGTAGTATTTAAAGAAGTGGAGAACTAATAAAATAAAGCACAAGAACAAACACAGAGATAAGTAGTATTTAAAGAAGTGGAGAACTAATAAAATAAAGCACAAGAACAAACACAGAGATAAGTAGTATTTAAAGAAGTGGAGAACTAATAAAATAAAGCACAAGAACAAACACAGAGATAAGTAGTATTTAAAGAAGTGGAGAACTAATAAAATAAAGCACAAGAACAAACACAGAGATAAGTAGTATTTAAAGAAGTGGAGAACTAATAAAATAAAGCACAAGAACAAACACAGAGATAAGTAGTATTTAAAGAAGTGGAGAACTAATAAAATAAAGCACAAGAACAAACACAGAGATAAGTAGTATTTAAAGAAGTGGAGAACTAATAAAATAAAGCACAAGAACAAACACAGAGATAAGTAGTATTTAAAGAAGTGGAGAACTAATAAAATAAAGCACAAGAACAAACACAGAGATAAGTAGTATTTAAAGAAGTGGAGAACTAATAAAATAAAGCACAAGAACAAACACAGAGAGATAAGTAGGTATTTAAAGAAGTGAGAACTAATAAAATAAAGCACAAGAACAAACACAGAGATAAGTAGTATTTAAAGAAGTGGAGAACTAATAAAATAAAGCACAAGAACAAACACAGAGATAAGTAGTATTTAAAGAAGTGGAGAACTAATAAAATAAAGCACAAGAACAAACACAGAGATAAGTAGTATTTAAAGAAGTGGAGAACTAATAAAATAAAGCACAAGAACAAACACAGAGATAAGTAGTATTTAAAGAAGTGGAGAACTAATAAAATAAAAGCACAAGAACAAACACAGAGATAAGTAGTATTTAAAGAAGTGGAGAACTAATAAAATAAAGCACAAGAACAAACACAGAGATAAGTAGTATTTAAAGAAGTGGAGAACTAATAAAATAAAGCACAAGAACAAACACAGAGATAAGTAGTATTTAAAGAAGTGGAGAACTAATAAAATAAAGCACAAGAACAAACACAGAGATAAGTAGTATTTAAAGAAGTGGAGAACTAATAAAATAAAGCACAAGAACAAACACAGAGATAAGTAGTATTTAAAGAAGTGGAGAACTAATAAAATAAAGCACAAGAACAAACACAGAGATAAGTAGTATTTAAAGAAGTGGAGAACTAATAAAATAAAGCACAAGAACAAACACAGAGATAAGTAGTATTTAAAGAAGTGGAGAACTAATAAAATAAAGCACAAGAACAAACACAGAGATAAGTAGTATTTAAAGAAGTGGAGAACTAATAAAATAAAGCACAAGAACAAACACAGAGATAAGTAGTATTTAAAGAAGTGGAGAACTAATAAAATAAAGCACAAGAACAAACACAGAGATAAGTAGTATTTAAAGAAGTGGAGAACTAATAAAATAAAGCACAAGAACAAACACAGAGATAAGTAGTATTTAAAGAAGTGGAGAACTAATAAAATAAAGCACAAGAACAAACACAGAGATAAGTAGTATTTAAAGAAGTGGAGAACTAATAAAATAAAGCACAAGAACAAACACAGAGATAAGTAGTATTTAAAGAAGTGGAGAACTAATAAAATAAAGCACAAGAACAAACACAGAGATAAGTAGTATTTAAAGAAGTGGAGAACTAATAAAATAAAGCACAAGAACAAACACAGAGATAAGTAGTATTTAAAGAAGTGGAGAACTAATAAAATAAAGCACAAGAACAAACACAGAGATAAGTAGTATTTAAAGAAGTGGAGAACTAATAAAATAAAGCACAAGAACAAACACAGAGATAAGTAGTATTTAAAGAAGTGGAGAACTAATAAAATAAAGCACAAGAACAAACACAGAGATAAGTAGTATTTAAAGAAGTGGAGAACTAATAAAATAAAGCACAAGAACAAACACAGAGATAAGTAGTATTTAAAGAAGTGGAGAACTAATAAAATAAAGCACAAGAACAAACACAGAGATAAGTAGTATTTAAAGAAGTGGAGAACTAATAAAATAAAGCACAAGAACAAACACAGAGATAAGTAGTATTTAAAGAAGTGGAGAACTAATAAAATAAAGCACAAGAACAAACACAGAGATAAGTAGTATTTAAAGAAGTGGAGAACTAATAAAATAAAGCACAAGAACAAACACAGAGATAAGTAGTATTTAAAGAAGTGGAGAACTAATAAAATAAAGCACAAGAACAAACACAGAGATAAGTAGTATTTAAAGAAGTGGAGAACTAATAAAATAAAGCACAAGAACAAACACAGAGATAAGTAGTATTTAAAGAAGTGGAGAACTAATAAAATAAAGCACAAGAACAAACACAGAGATAAGTAGTATTTAAAGAAGTGGAGAACTAATAAAATAAAGCACAAGAACAAACACAGAGATAAGTAGTATTTAAAGAAGTGGAGAACTAATAAAATAAAGCACAAGAACAAACACAGAGATAAGTAGTATTTAAAGAAGTGGAGAACTAATAAAATAAAGCACAAGAACAAACACAGAGATAAGTAGTATTTAAAGAAGTGGAGAACTAATAAAAAAAAGCACAAGAACAAACACAGAGATAAGTAGTATTTAAAGAAGTGGAGAACTAATAAAATAAAGCACAAGAACAAACACAGAGATAAGTAGTATTTAAAGAAGTGGAGAACTAATAAAATAAAGCACAAGAACAAACACAGAGATAAGTAGTATTTAAAGAAGTGGAGAACTAATAAAATAAAGCACAAGAACAAACACAGAGATAAGTAGTATTTAAAGAAGTGGAGAACTAATAAAATAAAGCACAAGAACAAACACAGAGATAAGTAGTATTTAAAGAAGTGGAGAACTAATAAAATAAAGCACAAGAACAAACACAGAGATAAGTAGTATTTAAAGAAGTGGAGAACTAATAAAATAAAGCACAAGAACAAACACAGAGATAAGTAGTATTTAAAGAAGTGGAGAACTAATAAAATAAAGCACAAGAACAAACACAGAGATAAGTAGTATTTAAAGAAGTGGAGAACTAATAAAATAAAGCACAAGAACAAACACAGAGATAAGTAGTATTTAAAGAAGTGGAGAACTAATAAAATAAAGCACAAGAACAAACACAGAGATAAGTAGTATTTAAAGAAGTGGAGAACTAATAAAATAAAGCACAAGAACAAACACAGAGATAAGTAGTATTTAAAGAAGTGGAGAACTAATAAAATAAAGCACAAGAACAAACACAGAGATAAGTAGTATTTAAAGAAGTGGAGAACTAATAAAATAAAGCACAAGAACAAACACAGAGATAAGTAGTATTTAAAGAAGTGGAGAACTAATAAAATAAAGCACAAGAACAAACACAGAGATAAGTAGTATTTAAAGAAGTGGAGAACTAATAAAATAAAGCACAAGAACAAACACAGAGATAAGTAGTATTTAAAGAAGTGGAGAACTAATAAAATAAAGCACAAGAACAAACACAGAGATAAGTAGTATTTAAAGAAGTGGAGAACTAATAAAATAAAGCACAAGAACAAACACAGAGATAAGTAGTATTTAAAGAAGTGGAGAACTAATAAAATAAAGCACAAGAACAAACACAGAGATAAGTAGTATTTAAAGAAGTGGAGAACTAATAAAATAAAGCACAAGAACAAACACAGAGATAAGTAGTATTTAAAGAAGTGGAGAACTAATAAAATAAAGCACAAGAACAAACACAGAGATAAGTAGTATTTAAAGAAGTGGAGAACTAATAAAATAAAGCACAAGAACAAACACAGAGATAAGTAGTATTTAAAGAAGTGGAGAACTAATAAAATAAAGCACAAGAACAAACACAGAGATAAGTAGTATTTAAAGAAGTGGAGAACTAATAAAATAAAGCACAAGAACAAACACAGAGATAAGTAGTATTTAAAGAAGTGGAGAACTAATAAAATAAAGCACAAGAACAAACACAGAGATAAGTAGTATTTAAAGAAGTGGAGAACTAATAAAATAAAGCACAAGAACAAACACAGAGATAAGTAGTATTTAAAGAAGTGGAGAACTAATAAAATAAAGCACAAGAACAAACACAGAGATAAGTAGTATTTAAAGAAGTGGAGAACTAATAAAATAAAGCACAAGAACAAACACAGAGATAAGTAGTATTTAAAGAAGTGGAGAACTAATAAAATAAAGCACAAGAACAAACACAGAGATAAGTAGTATTTAAAGAAGTGGAGAACTAATAAAATAAAGCACAAGAACAAACACAGAGATAAGTAGTATTTAAAGAAGTGGAGAACTAATAAAATAAAGCACAAGAACAAACACAGAGATAAGTAGTATTTAAAGAAGTGGAGAACTAATAAAATAAAGCACAAGAACAAACACAGAGATAAGTAGTATTTAAAGAAGTGGAGAACTAATAAAATAAAGCACAAGAACAAACACAGAGATAAGTAGTATTTAAAGAAGTGGAGAACTAATAAAATAAAGCACAAGAACAAACACAGAGATAAGTAGTATTTAAAGAAGTGGAGAACTAATAAAATAAAGCACAAGAACAAACACAGAGATAAGTAGTATTTAAAGAAGTGGAGAACTAATAAAATAAAGCACAAGAACAAACACAGAGATAAGTAGTATTTAAAGAAGTGGAGAACTAATAAAATAAAGCACAAGAACAAACACAGAGATAAGTAGTATTTAAAGAAGTGGAGAACTAATAAAATAAAGCACAAGAACAAACACAGAGATAAGTAGTATTTAAAGAAGTGGAGAACTAATAAAATAAAGCACAAGAACAAACACAGAGATAAGTAGTATTTAAAGAAGTGGAGAACTAATAAAATAAAGCACAAGAACAAACACAGAGATAAGTAGTATTTAAAGAAGTGGAGAACTAATAAAATAAAGCACAAGAACAAACACAGAGATAAGTAGTATTTAAAGAAGTGGAGAACTAATAAAATAAAGCACAAGAACAAACACAGAGATAAGTAGTATTTAAAGAAGTGGAGAACTAATAAAATAAAGCACAAGAACAAACACAGAGATAAGTAGTATTTAAAGAAGTGGAGAACTAATAAAATAAAGCACAAGAACAAACACAGAGATAAGTAGTATTTAAAGAAGTGGAGAACTAATAAAATAAAGCACAAGAACAAACACAGAGATAAGTAGTATTTAAAGAAGTGGAGAACTAATAAAATAAAGCACAAGAACAAACACAGAGATAAGTAGTATTTAAAGAAGTGGAGAACTAATAAAATAAAGCACAAGAACAAACACAGAGATAAGTAGTATTTAAAGAAGTGGAGAACTAATAAAATAAAGCACAAGAACAAACACAGAGATAAGTAGTATTTAAAGAAGTGGAGAACTAATAAAATAAAGCACAAGAACAAACACAGAGATAAGTAGTATTTAAAGAAGTGGAGAACTAATAAAATAAAGCACAAGAACAAACACAGAGATAAGTAGTATTTAAAGAAGTGGAGAACTAATAAAATAAAGCACAAGAACAAACACAGAGATAAGTAGTATTTAAAGAAGTGGAGAACTAATAAAATAAAGCACAAGAACAAACACAGAGATAAGTAGTATTTAAAGAAGTGGAGAACTAATAAAATAAAGCACAAGAACAAACACAGAGATAAGTAGTATTTAAAGAAGTGGAGAACTAATAAAATAAAGCACAAGAACAAACACAGAGATAAGTAGTATTTAAAGAAGTGGAGAACTAATAAAATAAAGCACAAGAACAAACACAGAGATAAGTAGTATTTAAAGAAGTGGAGAACTAATAAAATAAAGCACAAGAACAAACACAGAGATAAGTAGTATTTAAAGAAGTGGAGAACTAATAAAATAAAGCACAAGAACAAACACAGAGATAAGTAGTATTTAAAGAAGTGGAGAACTAATAAAATAAAGCACAAGAACAAACACAGAGATAAGTAGTATTTAAAGAAGTGGAGAACTAATAAAATAAAGCACAAGAACAAACACAGAGATAAGTAGTATTTAAAGAAGTGGAGAACTAATAAAATAAAGCACAAGAACAAACACAGAGATAAGTAGTATTTAAAGAAGTGGAGAACTAATAAAATAAAGCACAAGAACAAACACAGAGATAAGTAGTATTTAAAGAAGTGGAGAACTAATAAAATAAAGCACAAGAACAAACACAGAGATAAGTAGTATTTAAAGAAGTGGAGAACTAATAAAATAAAGCACAAGAACAAACACAGAGATAAGTAGTATTTAAAGAAGTGGAGAACTAATAAAATAAAGCACAAGAACAAACACAGAGATAAGTAGTATTTAAAGAAGTGGAGAACTAATAAAATAAAGCACAAGAACAAACACAGAGATAAGTAGTATTTAAAGAAGTGGAGAACTAATAAAATAAAGCACAAGAACAAACACAGAGATAAGTAGTATTTAAAGAAGTGGAGAACTAATAAAATAAAGCACAAGAACAAACACAGAGATAAGTAGTATTTAAAGAAGTGGAGAACTAATAAAATAAAGCACAAGAACAAACACAGAGATAAGTAGTATTTAAAGAAGTGGAGAACTAATAAAATAAAGCACAAGAACAAACACAGAGATAAGTAGTATTTAAAGAAGTGGAGAACTAATAAAATAAAGCACAAGAACAAACACAGAGATAAGTAGTATTTAAAGAAGTGGAGAACTAATAAAATAAAGCACAAGAACAAACACAGAGATAAGTAGTATTTAAAGAAGTGGAGAACTAATAAAATAAAGCACAAGAACAAAACACAGAGATAAGTAGTATTTAAAGAAGTGGAGAACTAATAAAATAAAGCACAAGAACAAACACAGAGATAAGTAGTATTTAAAGAAGTGGAGAACTAATAAAATAAAGCACAAGAACAAACACAGAGATAAGTAGTATTTAAAGAAGTGGAGAACTAATAAAATAAAGCACAAGAACAAACACAGAGATAAGTAGTATTTAAAGAAGTGGAGAACTAATAAAATAAAGCACAAGAACAAACACAGAGATAAGTAGTATTTAAAGAAGTGGAGAACTAATAAAATAAAGCACAAGAACAAACACAGAGATAAGTAGTATTTAAAGAAGTGGAGAACTAATAAAATAAAGCACAAGAACAAACACAGAGATAAGTAGTATTTAAAGAAGTGGAGAACTAATAAAATAAAGCACAAGAACAAACACAGAGATAAGTAGTATTTAAAGAAGTGGAGAACTAATAAAATAAAGCACAAGAACAAACACAGAGATAAGTAGTATTTAAAGAAGTGGAGAACTAATAAAATAAAGCACAAGAACAAACACAGAGATAAGTAGTATTTAAAGAAGTGGAGAACTAATAAAATAAAGCACAAGAACAAACACAGAGATAAGTAGTATTTAAAGAAGTGGAGAACTAATAAAATAAAGCACAAGAACAAACACAGAGATAAGTAGTATTTAAAGAAGTGGAGAACTAATAAAATAAAGCACAAGAACAAACACAGAGATAAGTAGTATTTAAAGAAGTGGAGAACTAATAAAATAAAGCACAAGAACAAACACAGAGATAAGTAGTATTTAAAGAAGTGGAGAACTAATAAAATAAAGCACAAGAACAAACACAGAGATAAGTAGTATTTAAAGAAGTGGAGAACTAATAAAATAAAGCACAAGAACAAACACAGAGATAAGTAGTATTTAAAGAAGTGGAGAACTAATAAAATAAAGCACAAGAACAAACACAGAGATAAGTAGTATTTAAAGAAGTGGAGAACTAATAAAATAAAGCACAAGAACAAACACAGAGATAAGTAGTATTTAAAGAAGTGGAGAACTAATAAAATAAAGCACAAGAACAAACACAGAGATAAGTAGTATTTAAAGAAGTGGAGAACTAATAAAATAAAGCACAAGAACAAAACACAGAGATAAGTAGTATTTAAAGAAGTGGAGAACTAATAAAATAAAGCACAAGAACAAACACAGAGATAAGTAGTATTTAAAGAAGTGGAGAACTAATAAAATAAAGCACAAGAACAAACACAGAGATAAGTAGTATTTAAAGAAGTGGAGAACTAATAAAATAAAGCACAAGAACAAACACAGAGATAAGTAGTATTTAAAGAAGTGGAGAACTAATAAAATAAAGCACAAGAACAAACACAGAGATAAGTAGTATTTAAAGAAGTGGAGAACTAATAAAATAAAGCACAAGAACAAACACAGAGATAAGTAGTATTTAAAGAAGTGGAGAACTAATAAAATAAAGCACAAGAACAAACACAGAGATAAGTAGTATTTAAAGAAGTGGAGAACTAATAAAATAAAGCACAAGAACAAACACAGAGATAAGTAGTATTTAAAGAAGTGGAGAACTAATAAAATAAAGCACAAGAACAAACACAGAGATAAGTAGTATTTAAAGAAGTGGAGAACTAATAAAATAAAGCACAAGAACAAACACAGAGATAAGTAGTATTTAAAGAAGTGGAGAACTAATAAAATAAAGCACAAGAACAAACACAGAGATAAGTAGTATTTAAAGAAGTGGAGAACTAATAAAATAAAGCACAAGAACAAACACAGAGATAAGTAGTATTTAAAGAAGTGGAGAACTAATAAAATAAAGCACAAGAACAAACACAGAGATAAGTAGTATTTAAAGAAGTGGAGAACTAATAAAATAAAGCACAAGAACAAACACAGAGATAAGTAGTATTTAAAGAAGTGGAGAACTAATAAAATAAAGCACAAGAACAAACACAGAGATAAGTAGTATTTAAAGAAGTGGAGAACTAATAAAATAAAGCACAAGAACAAACACAGAGATAAGTAGTATTTAAAGAAGTGGAGAACTAATAAAATAAAGCACAAGAACAAACACAGAGATAAGTAGTATTTAAAGAAGTGGAGAACTAATAAAATAAAGCACAAGAACAAACACAGAGATAAGTAGTATTTAAAGAAGTGGAGAACTAATAAAATAAAGCACAAGAACAAACACAGAGATAAGTAGTATTTAAAGAAGTGGAGAACTAATAAAATAAAGCACAAGAACAAACACAGAGATAAGTAGTATTTAAAGAAGTGGAGAACTAATAAAATAAAGCACAAGAACAAACACAGAGATAAGTAGTATTTAAAGAAGTGGAGAACTAATAAAATAAAGCACAAGAACAAACACAGAGATAAGTAGTATTTAAAGAAGTGGAGAACTAATAAAATAAAGCACAAGAACAAACACAGAGATAAGTAGTATTTAAAGAAGTGGAGAACTAATAAAATAAAGCACAAGAACAAACACAGAGATAAGTAGTATTTAAAGAAGTGGAGAACTAATAAAATAAAGCACAAGAACAAACACAGAGATAAGTAGTATTTAAAGAAGTGGAGAACTAATAAAATAAAGCACAAGAACAAACACAGAGATAAGTAGTATTTAAAGAAGTGGAGAACTAATAAAATAAAGCACAAGAACAAACACAGAGATAAGTAGTATTTAAAGAAGTGGAGAACTAATAAAATAAAGCACAAGAACAAACACAGAGATAAGTAGTATTTAAAGAAGTGGAGAACTAATAAAATAAAGCACAAGAACAAACACAGAGATAAGTAGTATTTAAAGAAGTGGAGAACTAATAAAATAAAGCACAAGAACAAACACAGAGATAAGTAGTATTTAAAGAAGTGGAGAACTAATAAAATAAAGCACAAGAACAAACACAGAGATAAGTAGTATTTAAAGAAGTGGAGAACTAATAAAATAAAGCACAAGAACAAACACAGAGATAAGTAGTATTTAAAGAAGTGGAGAACTAATAAAATAAAGCACAAGAACAAACACAGAGATAAGTAGTATTTAAAGAAGTGGAGAACTAATAAAATAAAGCACAAGAACAAACACAGAGATAAGTAGTATTTAAAGAAGTGGAGAACTAATAAAATAAAGCACAAGAACAAACACAGAGATAAGTAGTATTTAAAGAAGTGGAGAACTAATAAAATAAAGCACAAGAACAAACACAGAGATAAGTAGTATTTAAAGAAGTGGAGAACTAATAAAATAAAGCACAAGAACAAACACAGAGATAAGTAGTATTTAAAGAAGTGGAGAACTAATAAAATAAAGCACAAGAACAAACACAGAGATAAGTAGTATTTAAAGAAGTGGAGAACTAATAAAATAAAGCACAAGAACAAACACAGAGATAAGTAGTATTTAAAGAAGTGGAGAACTAATAAAATAAAGCACAAGAACAAACACAGAGATAAGTAGTATTTAAAGAAGTGGAGAACTAATAAAATAAAGCACAAGAACAAACACAGAGATAAGTAGTATTTAAAGAAGTGGAGAACTAATAAAATAAAGCACAAGAACAAACACAGAGATAAGTAGTATTTAAAGAAGTGGAGAACTAATAAAATAAAGCACAAGAACAAACACAGAGATAAGTAGTATTTAAAGAAGTGGAGAACTAATAAAATAAAGCACAAGAACAAACACAGAGATAAGTAGTATTTAAAGAAGTGGAGAACTAATAAAATAAAGCACAAGAACAAACACAGAGATAAGTAGTATTTAAAGAAGTGGAGAACTAATAAAATAAAGCACAAGAACAAACACAGAGATAAGTAGTATTTAAAGAAGTGGAGAACTAATAAAATAAAGCACAAGAACAAACACAGAGATAAGTAGTATTTAAAGAAGTGGAGAACTAATAAAATAAAGCACAAGAACAAACACAGAGATAAGTAGTATTTAAAGAAGTGGAGAACTAATAAAATAAAGCACAAGAACAAACACAGAGATAAGTAGTATTTAAAGAAGTGGAGAACTAATAAAATAAAGCACAAGAACAAACACAGAGATAAGTAGTATTTAAAGAAGTGGAGAACTAATAAAATAAAGCACAAGAACAAACACAGAGATAAGTAGTATTTAAAGAAGTGGAGAACTAATAAAATAAAGCACAAGAACAAACACAGAGATAAGTAGTATTTAAAGAAGTGGAGAACTAATAAAATAAAGCACAAGAACAAACACAGAGATAAGTAGTATTTAAAGAAGTGGAGAACTAATAAAATAAAGCACAAGAACAAACACAGAGATAAGTAGTATTTAAAGAAGTGGAGAACTAATAAAATAAAGCACAAGAACAAACACAGAGATAAGTAGTATTTAAAGAAGTGGAGAACTAATAAAATAAAGCACAAGAACAAACACAGAGATAAGTAGTATTTAAAGAAGTGGAGAACTAATAAAATAAAGCACAAGAACAAACACAGAGATAAGTAGTATTTAAAGAAGTGGAGAACTAATAAAATAAAGCACAAGAACAAACACAGAGATAAGTAGTATTTAAAGAAGTGGAGAACTAATAAAATAAAGCACAAGAACAAACACAGAGATAAGTAGTATTTAAAGAAGTGGAGAACTAATAAAATAAAGCACAAGAACAAACACAGAGATAAGTAGTATTTAAAGAAGTGGAGAACTAATAAAATAAAGCACAAGAACAAACACAGAGATAAGTAGTATTTAAAGAAGTGGAGAACTAATAAAATAAAGCACAAGAACAAACACAGAGATAAGTAGTATTTAAAGAAGTGGAGAACTAATAAAATAAAGCACAAGAACAAACACAGAGATAAGTAGTATTTAAAGAAGTGGAGAACTAATAAAATAAAGCACAAGAACAAACACAGAGATAAGTAGTATTTAAAGAAGTGGAGAACTAATAAAATAAAGCACAAGAACAAACACAGAGATAAGTAGTATTTAAAGAAGTGGAGAACTAATAAAATAAAGCACAAGAACAAACACAGAGATAAGTAGTATTTAAAGAAGTGGAGAACTAATAAAATAAAGCACAAGAACAAACACAGAGATAAGTAGTATTTAAAGAAGTGGAGAACTAATAAAATAAAGCACAAGAACAAACACAGAGATAAGTAGTATTTAAAGAAGTGGAGAACTAATAAAATAAAAAGCACAAGAACAAACACAGAGATAAGTAGTATTTAAAGAAGTGGAGAACTAATAAAATAAAGCACAAGAACAAACACAGAGATAAGTAGTATTTAAAGAAGTGGAGAACTAATAAAATAAAGCACAAGAACAAACACAGAGATAAGTAGTATTTAAAGAAGTGGAGAACTAATAAAATAAAGCACAAGAACAAACACAGAGATAAGTAGTATTTAAAGAAGTGGAGAACTAATAAAATAAAGCACAAGAACAAACACAGAGATAAGTAGTATTTAAAGAAGTGGAGAACTAATAAAATAAAGCACAAGAACAAACACAGAGATAAGTAGTATTTAAAGAAGTGGAGAACTAATAAAATAAAGCACAAGAACAAACACAGAGATAAGTAGTATTTAAAGAAGTGGAGAACTAATAAAATAAAGCACAAGAACAAACACAGAGATAAGTAGTATTTAAAGAAGTGGAGAACTAATAAAATAAAGCACAAGAACAAACACAGAGATAAGTAGTATTTAAAGAAGTGGAGAACTAATAAAATAAAGCACAAGAACAAACACAGAGATAAGTAGTATTTAAAGAAGTGGAGAACTAATAAAATAAAGCACAAGAACAAACACAGAGATAAGTAGTATTTAAAGAAGTGGAGAACTAATAAAATAAAGCACAAGAACAAACACAGAGATAAGTAGTATTTAAAGAAGTGGAGAACTAATAAAATAAAGCACAAGAACAAACACAGAGATAAGTAGTATTTAAAGAAGTGGAGAACTAATAAAATAAAGCACAAGAACAAACACAGAGATAAGTAGTATTTAAAGAAGTGGAGAACTAATAAAATAAAGCACAAGAACAAACACAGAGATAAGTAGTATTTAAAGAAGTGGAGAACTAATAAAATAAAGCACAAGAACAAACACAGAGATAAGTAGTATTTAAAGAAGTGGAGAACTAATAAAATAAAGCACAAGAACAAACACAGAGATAAGTAGTATTTAAAGAAGTGGAGAACTAATAAAATAAAGCACAAGAACAAACACAGAGATAAGTAGTATTTAAAGAAGTGGAGAACTAATAAAATAAAAAGCACAAGAACAAACACAGAGATAAGTAGTATTTAAAGAAGTGGAGAACTAATAAAATAAAGCACAAGAACAAACACAGAGATAAGTAATATTTAAAGAAGTGGAGAACTAATAAAATAAAGCACAAGAACAAACACAGAGATAAGTAGTATTTAAAGAAGTGGAGAACTAATAAAATAAAGCACAAGAACAAACACAGAGATAAGTAGTATTTAAAGAAGTGGAGAACTAATAAAATAAAGCACAAGAACAAACACAGAGATAAGTAGTATTTAAAGAAGTGGAGAACTAATAAAATAAAGCACAAGAACAAACACAGAGATAAGTAGTATTTAAAGAAGTGGAGAACTAATAAAATAAAGCACAAGAACAAACACAGAGATAAGTAGTATTTAAAGAAGTGGAGAACTAATAAAATAAAGCACAAGAACAAACACAGAGATAAGTAGTATTTAAAGAAGTGGAGAACTAATAAAATAAAGCACAAGAACAAACACAGAGATAAGTAGTATTTAAAGAAGTGGAGAACTAATAAAATAAAGCACAAGAACAAACACAGAGATAAGTAGTATTTAAAGAAGTGGAGAACTAATAAAATAAAGCACAAGAACAAACACAGAGATAAGTAGTATTTAAAGAAGTGGAGAACTAATAAAATAAAGCACAAGAACAAACACAGAGATAAGTAGTATTTAAAGAAGTGGAGAACTAATAAAATAAAGCACAAGAACAAACACAGAGATAAGTAGTATTTAAAGAAGTGGAGAACTAATAAAATAAAGCACAAGAACAAACACAGAGATAAGTAGTATTTAAAGAAGTGGAGAACTAATAAAATAAAGCACAAGAACAAACACAGAGATAAGTAGTATTTAAAGAAGTGGAGAACTAATAAAATAAAGCACAAGAACAAACACAGAGATAAGTAGTATTTAAAGAAGTGGAGAACTAATAAAATAAAGCACAAGAACAAAACACAGAGATAAGTAGTATTTAAAGAAGTGGAGAACTAATAAAATAAAGCACAAGAACAAACACAGAGATAAGTAGTATTTAAAGAAGTGGAGAACTAATAAAATAAAGCACAAGAACAAACACAGAGATAAGTAGTATTTAAAGAAGTGGAGAACTAATAAAATAAAGCACAAGAACAAACACAGAGATAAGTAGTATTTAAAGAAGTGGAGAACTAATAAAATAAAGCACAAGAACAAACACAGAGATAAGTAGTATTTAAAGAAGTGGAGAACTAATAAAATAAAGCACAAGAACAAACACAGAGATAAGTAGTATTTAAAGAAGTGGAGAACTAATAAAATAAAGCACAAGAACAAACACAGAGATAAGTAGTATTTAAAGAAGTGGAGAACTAATAAAAAGAAGTAAAGCACAAGAACAAACACAGAGATAAGTAGTATTTAAAGAAGTGGAGAACTAATAAAATAAAGCACAAGAACAAACACAGAGATAAGTAGTATTTAAAGAAGTGGAGAACTAATAAAATAAAGCACAAGAACAAACACAGAGATAAGTAGTATTTAAAGAAGTGGAGAACTAATAAAATAAAGCACAAGAACAAACACAGAGATAAGTAGTATTTAAAGAAGTGGAGAACTAATAAAATAAAGCACAAGAACAAACACAGAGATAAGTAGTATTTAAAGAAGTGGAGAACTAATAAAATAAAGCACAAGAACAAACACAGAGATAAGTAGTATTTAAAGAAGTGGAGAACTAATAAAATAAAGCACAAGAACAAACACAGAGATAAGTAGTATTTAAAGAAGTGGAGAACTAATAAAATAAAGCACAAGAACAAACACAGAGATAAGTAGTATTTAAAGAAGTGGAGAACTAATAAAATAAAGCACAAGAACAAACACAGAGATAAGTAGTATTTAAAGAAGTGGAGAACTAATAAAATAAAGCACAAGAACAAACACAGAGATAAGTAGTATTTAAAGAAGTGGAGAACTAATAAAATAAAGCACAAGAACAAACACAGAGATAAGTAGTATTTAAAGAAGTGGAGAACTAATAAAATAAAGCACAAGAACAAACACAGAGATAAGTAGTATTTAAAGAAGTGGAGAACTAATAAAATAAAGCACAAGAACAAACACAGAGATAAGTAGTATTTAAAGATGTGGAGAACTAATAAAATAAAGCACAAGAACAAACACAGAGATAAGTAGTATTTAAAGAAGTGGAGAACTAATAAAATAAAGCACAAGAACAAACACAGAGATAAGTAGTATTTAAAGAAGTGGAGAACTAATAAAATAAAGCACAAGAACAAACACAGAGATAAGTAGTATTTAAAGAAGTGGAGAACTAATAAAATAAAGCACAAGAACAAACACAGAGATAAGTAGTATTTAAAGAAGTGGAGAACTAATAAAATAAAGCACAAGAACAAACACAGAGATAAGTAGTATTTAAAGAAGTGGAGAACTAATAAAATAAAGCACAAGAACAAACACAGAGATAAGTAGTATTTAAAGAAGTGGAGAACTAATAAAATAAAGCACAAGAACAAACACAGAGATAAGTAGTATTTAAAGAAGTGGAGAACTAATAAAATAAAGCACAAGAACAAACACAGAGATAAGTAGTATTTAAAGAAGTGGAGAACTAATAAAATAAAGCACAAGAACAAACACAGAGATAAGTAGTATTTAAAGAAGTGGAGAACTAATAAAATAAAGCACAAGAACAAACACAGAGATAAGTAGTATTTAAAGAAGTGGAGAACTAATAAAATAAAGCACAAGAACAAACACAGAGATAAGTAGTATTTAAAGAAGTGGAGAACTAATAAAATAAAGCACAAGAACAAACACAGAGATAAGTAGTATTTAAAGAAGTGGAGAACTAATAAAATAAAGCACAAGAACAAACACAGAGATAAGTAGTATTTAAAGAAGTGGAGAACTAATAAAATAAAGCACAAGAACAAACACAGAGATAAGTAGTATTTAAAGAAGTGGAGAACTAATAAAATAAAGCACAAGAACAAACACAGAGATAAGTAGTATTTAAAGAAGTGGAGAACTAATAAAATAAAGCACAAGAACAAACACAGAGATAAGTAGTATTTAAAGAAGTGGAGAACTAATAAAATAAAGCACAAGAACAAACACAGAGATAAGTAGTATTTAAAGAAGTGGAGAACTAATAAAATAAAGCACAAGAACAAACACAGAGATAAGTAGTATTTAAAGAAGTGGAGAACTAATAAAATAAAGCACAAGAACAAACACAGAGATAAGTAGTATTTAAAGAAGTGGAGAACTAATAAAATAAAGCACAAGAACAAACACAGAGATAAGTAGTATTTAAAGAAGTGGAGAACTAATAAAATAAAGCACAAGAACAAACACAGAGATAAGTAGTATTTAAAGAAGTGGAGAACTAATAAAATAAAGCACAAGAACAAACACAGAGATAAGTAGTATTTAAAGAAGTGGAGAACTAATAAAATAAAGCACAAGAACAAACACAGAGATAAGTAGTATTTAAAGAAGTGGAGAACTAATAAAATAAAGCACAAGAACAAACACAGAGATAAGTAGTATTTAAAGAAGTGGAGAACTAATAAAATAAAGCACAAGAACAAACACAGAGATAAGTAGTATTTAAAGAAGTGGAGAACTAATAAAATAAAGCACAAGAACAAACACAGAGATAAGTAGTATTTAAAGAAGTGGAGAACTAATAAAATAAAGCACAAGAACAAACACAGAGATAAGTAGTATTTAAAGAAGTGGAGAACTAATAAAATAAAGCACAAGAACAAACACAGAGATAAGTAGTATTTAAAGAAGTGGAGAACTAATAAAATAAAGCACAAGAACAAACACAGAGATAAGTAGTATTTAAAGAAGTGGAGAACTAATAAAATAAAGCACAAGAACAAACACAGAGATAAGTAGTATTTAAAGAAGTGGAGAACTAATAAAATAAAGCACAAGAACAAACACAGAGATAAGTAGTATTTAAAGAAGTGGAGAACTAATAAAATAAAGCACAAGAACAAACACAGAGATAAGTAGTATTTAAAGAAGTGGAGAACTAATAAAATAAAGCACAAGAACAAACACAGAGATAAGTAGTATTTAAAGAAGTGGAGAACTAATAAAATAAAGCACAAGAACAAACACAGAGATAAGTAGTATTTAAAGAAGTGGAGAACTAATAAAATAAAGCACAAGAACAAACACAGAGATAAGTAGTATTTAAAGAAGTGGAGAACTAATAAAATAAAGCACAAGAACAAACACAGAGATAAGTAGTATTTAAAGAAGTGGAGAACTAATAAAATAAAGCACAAGAACAAACACAGAGATAAGTAGTATTTAAAGAAGTGGAGAACTAATAAAATAAAGCACAAGAACAAACACAGAGATAAGTAGTATTTAAAGAAGTGGAGAACTAATAAAATAAAGCACAAGAACAAACACAGAGATAAGTAGTATTTAAAGAAGTGGAGAACTAATAAAATAAAGCACAAGAACAAACACAGAGATAAGTAGTATTTAAAGAAGTGGAGAACTAATAAAATAAAGCACAAGAACAAACACAGAGATAAGTAGTATTTAAAGAAGTGGAGAACTAATAAAATAAAGCACAAGAACAAACACAGAGATAAGTAGTATTTAAAGAAGTGGAGAACTAATAAAATAAAGCACAAGAACAAACACAGAGATAAGTAGTATTTAAAGAAGTGGAGAACTAATAAAATAAAGCACAAGAACAAACACAGAGATAAGTAGTATTTAAAGAAGTGGAGAACTAATAAAATAAAGCACAAGAACAAACACAGAGATAAGTAGTATTTAAAGAAGTGGAGAACTAATAAAATAAAGCACAAGAACAAACACAGAGATAAGTAGTATTTAAAGAAGTGGAGAACTAATAAAATAAAGCACAAGAACAAACACAGAGATAAGTAGTATTTAAAGAAGTGGAGAACTAATAAAATAAAGCACAAGAACAAACACAGAGATAAGTAGTATTTAAAGAAGTGGAGAACTAATAAAATAAAGCACAAGAACAAACACAGAGATAAGTAGTATTTAAAGAAGTGGAGAACTAATAAAATAAAGCACAAGAACAAACACAGAGATAAGTAGTATTTAAAGAAGTGGAGAACTAATAAAATAAAGCACAAGAACAAACACAGAGATAAGTAGTATTTAAAGAAGTGGAGAACTAATAAAATAAAGCACAAGAACAAACACAGAGATAAGTAGTATTTAAAGAAGTGGAGAACTAATAAAATAAAGCACAAGAACAAACACAGAGATAAGTAGTATTTAAAGAAGTGGAGAACTAATAAAATAAAGCACAAGAACAAACACAGAGATAAGTAGTATTTAAAGAAGTGGAGAACTAATAAAATAAAGCACAAGAACAAACACAGAGATAAGTAGTATTTAAAGAAGTGGAGAACTAATAAAATAAAGCACAAGAACAAACACAGAGATAAGTAGTATATTTAAAGAAGTGGAGAACTAATAAAATAAAGCACAAGAACAAACACAGAGATAAGTAGTATTTAAAGAAGTGGAGAACTAATAAAATAAAGCACAAGAACAAACACAGAGATAAGTAGTATTTAAAGAAGTGGAGAACTAATAAAATAAAGCACAAGAACAAACACAGAGATAAGTAGTATTTAAAGAAGTGGAGAACTAATAAAATAAAGCACAAGAACAAACACAGAGATAAGTAGTATTTAAAGAAGTGGAGAACTAATAAAATAAAGCACAAGAACAAACACAGAGATAAGTAGTATTTAAAGAAGTGGAGAACTAATAAAATAAAGCACAAGAACAAACACAGAGATAAGTAGTATTTAAAGAAGTGGAGAACTAATAAAATAAAGCACAAGAACAAACACAGAGATAAGTAGTATTTAAAGAAGTGGAGAACTAATAAAATAAAGCACAAGAACAAACACAGAGATAAGTAGTATTTAAAGAAGTGGAGAACTAATAAAATAAAGCACAAGAACAAACACAGAGATAAGTAGTATTTAAAGAAGTGGAGAACTAATAAAATAAAGCACAAGAACAAACACAGAGATAAGTAGTATTTAAAGAAGTGGAGAACTAATAAAATAAAGCACAAGAACAAACACAGAGATAAGTAGTATTTAAAGAAGTGGAGAACTAATAAAATAAAGCACAAGAACAAACACAGAGATAAGTAGTATTTAAAGAAGTGGAGAACTAATAAAATAAAGCACAAGAACAAACACAGAGATAAGTAGTATTTAAAGAAGTGGAGAACTAATAAAATAAAGCACAAGAACAAACACAGAGATAAGTAGTATTTAAAGAAGTGGAGAACTAATAAAATAAAGCACAAGAACAAACACAGAGATAAGTAGTATTTAAAGAAGTGGAGAACTAATAAAATAAAGCACAAGAACAAACACAGAGATAAGTAGTATTTAAAGAAGTGGAGAACTAATAAAATAAAGCACAAGAACAAACACAGAGATAAGTAGTATTTAAAGAAGTGGAGAACTAATAAAATAAAGCACAAGAACAAACACAGAGATAAGTAGTATTTAAAGAAGTGGAGAACTAATAAAATAAAGCACAAGAACAAACACAGAGATAAGTAGTATTTAAAGAAGTGGAGAACTAATAAAATAAAGCACAAGAACAAACACAGAGATAAGTAGTATTTAAAGAAGTGGAGAACTAATAAAAAAAAGCACAAGAACAAACACAGAGATAAGTAGTATTTAAAGAAGTGGAGAACTAATAAAATAAAGCACAAGAACAAACACAGAGATAAGTAGTATTTAAAGAAGTGGAGAACTAATAAAATAAAGCACAAGAACAAACACAGAGATAAGTAGTATTTAAAGAAGTGGAGAACTAATAAAATAAAGCACAAGAACAAACACAGAGATAAGTAGTATTTAAAGAAGTGGAGAACTAATAAAATAAAGCACAAGAACAAACACAGAGATAAGTAGTATTTAAAGAAGTGGAGAACTAATAAAATAAAGCACAAGAACAAACACAGAGATAAGTAGTATTTAAAGAAGTGGAGAACTAATAAAATAAAGCACAAGAACAAACACAGAGATAAGTAGTATTTAAAGAAGTGGAGAACTAATAAAATAAAGCACAAGAACAAACACAGAGATAAGTAGTATTTAAAGAAGTGGAGAACTAATAAAATAAAGCACAAGAACAAACACAGAGATAAGTAGTATTTAAAGAAGTGGAGAACTAATAAAATAAAGCACAAGAACAAACACAGAGATAAGTAGTATTTAAAGAAGTGGAGAACTAATAAAATAAAGCACAAGAACAAACACAGAGATAAGTAGTATTTAAAGAAGTGGAGAACTAATAAAATAAAGCACAAGAACAAACACAGAGATAAGTAGTATTTAAAGAAGTGGAGAACTAATAAAATAAAGCACAAGAACAAACACAGAGATAAGTAGTATTTAAAGAAGTGGAGAACTAATAAAATAAAGCACAAGAACAAACACAGAGATAAGTAGTATTTAAAGAAGTGGAGAACTAATAAAATAAAGCACAAGAACAAACACAGAGATAAGTAGTATTTAAAGAAGTGGAGAACTAATAAAATAAAGCACAAGAACAAACACAGAGATAAGTAGTATTTAAAGAAGTGGAGAACTAATAAAATAAAGCACAAGAACAAACACAGAGATAAGTAGTATTTAAAGAAGTGGAGAACTAATAAAAAAAAGCACAAGAACAAACACAGAGATAAGTAGTATTTAAAGAAGTGGAGAACTAATAAAATAAAGCACAAGAACAAACACAGAGATAAGTAGTATTTAAAGAAGTGGAGAACTAATAAAATAAAGCACAAGAACAAACACAGAGATAAGTAGTATTTAAAGAAGTGGAGAACTAATAAAATAAAGCACAAGAACAAACACAGAGATAAGTAGTATTTAAAGAAGTGGAGAACTAATAAAATAAAGCACAAGAACAAACACAGAGATAAGTAGTATTTAAAGAAGTGGAGAACTAATAAAATAAAGCACAAGAACAAACACAGAGATAAGTAGTATTTAAAGAAGTGGAGAACTAATAAAATAAAGCACAAGAACAAACACAGAGATAAGTAGTATTTAAAGAAGTGGAGAACTAATAAAATAAAGCACAAGAACAAACACAGAGATAAGTAGTATTTAAAGAAGTGGAGAACTAATAAAATAAAGCACAAGAACAAACACAGAGATAAGTAGTATTTAAAGAAGTGGAGAACTAATAAAATAAAGCACAAGAACAAACACAGAGATAAGTAGTATTTAAAGAAGTGGAGAACTAATAAAATAAAGCACAAGAACAAACACAGAGATAAGTAGTATTTAAAGAAGTGGAGAACTAATAAAATAAAGCACAAGAACAAACACAGAGATAAGTAGTATTTAAAGAAGTGGAGAACTAATAAAATAAAGCACAAGAACAAACACAGAGATAAGTAGTATTTAAAGAAGTGGAGAACTAATAAAATAAAGCACAAGAACAAACACAGAGATAAGTAGTATTTAAAGAAGTGGAGAACTAATAAAATAAAGCACAAGAACAAACACAGAGATAAGTAGTATTTAAAGAAGTGGAGAACTAATAAAATAAAGCACAAGAACAAACACAGAGATAAGTAGTATTTAAAGAAGTGGAGAACTAATAAAATAAAGCACAAGAACAAACACAGAGATAAGTAGTATTTAAAGAAGTGGAGAACTAATAAAATAAAGCACAAGAACAAACACAGAGATAAGTAGTATTTAAAGAAGTGGAGAACTAATAAAATAAAGCACAAGAACAAACACAGAGATAAGTAGTATTTAAAGAAGTGGAGAACTAATAAAATAAAGCACAAGAACAAACACAGAGATAAGTAGTATTTAAAGAAGTGGAGAACTAATAAAATAAAGCACAAGAACAAACACAGAGATAAGTAGTATTTAAAGAAGTGGAGAACTAATAAAATAAAGCACAAGAACAAACACAGAGATAAGTAGTATTTAAAGAAGTGGAGAACTAATAAAATAAAGCACAAGAACAAACACAGAGATAAGTAGTATTTAAAGAAGTGGAGAACTAATAAAATAAAGCACAAGAACAAACACAGAGATAAGTAGTATTTAAAGAAGTGGAGAACTAATAAAATAAAGCACAAGAACAAACACAGAGATAAGTAGTATTTAAAGAAGTGGAGAACTAATAAAATAAAGCACAAGAACAAACACAGAGATAAGTAGTATTTAAAGAAGTGGAGAACTAATAAAATAAAGCACAAGAACAAACACAGAGATAAGTAGTATTTAAAGAAGTGGAGAACTAATAAAATAAAGCACAAGAACAAACACAGAGATAAGTAGTATTTAAAGAAGTGGAGAACTAATAAAATAAAGCACAAGAACAAACACAGAGATAAGTAGTATTTAAAGAAGTGGAGAACTAATAAAATAAAGCACAAGAACAAACACAGAGATAAGTAGTATTTAAAGAAGTGGAGAACTAATAAAATAAAGCACAAGAACAAACACAGAGATAAGTAGTATTTAAAGAAGTGGAGAACTAATAAAATAAAGCACAAGAACAAACACAGAGATAAGTAGTATTTAAAGAAGTGGAGAACTAATAAAATAAAGCACAAGAACAAACACAGAGATAAGTAGTATTTAAAGAAGTGGAGAACTAATAAAATAAAGCACAAGAACAAACACAGAGATAAGTAGTATTTAAAGAAGTGGAGAACTAATAAAATAAAGCACAAGAACAAACACAGAGATAAGTAGTATTTAAAGAAGTGGAGAACTAATAAAATAAAGCACAAGAACAAACACAGAGATAAGTAGTATTTAAAGAAGTGGAGAACTAATAAAATAAAGCACAAGAACAAACACAGAGATAAGTAGTATTTAAAGAAGTGGAGAACTAATAAAATAAAGCACAAGAACAAACACAGAGATAAGTAGTATTTAAAGAAGTGGAGAACTAATAAAATAAAGCACAAGAACAAACACAGAGATAAGTAGTATTTAAAGAAGTGGAGAACTAATAAAATAAAGCACAAGAACAAACACAGAGATAAGTAGTATTTAAAGAAGTGGAGAACTAATAAAATAAAGCACAAGAACAAACACAGAGATAAGTAGTATTTAAAGAAGTGGAGAACTAATAAAATAAAGCACAAGAACAAACACAGAGATAAGTAGTATTTAAAGAAGTGGAGAACTAATAAAATAAAGCACAAGAACAAACACAGAGATAAGTAGTATTTAAAGAAGTGGAGAACTAATAAAATAAAGCACAAGAACAAACACAGAGATAAGTAGTATTTAAAGAAGTGGAGAACTAATAAAATAAAGCACAAGAACAAACACAGAGATAAGTAGTATTTAAAGAAGTGGAGAACTAATAAAATAAAGCACAAGAACAAACACAGAGATAAGTAGTATTTAAAGAAGTGGAGAACTAATAAAATAAAGCACAAGAACAAACACAGAGATAAGTAGTATTTAAAGAAGTGGAGAACTAATAAAATAAAGCACAAGAACAAACACAGAGATAAGTAGTATTTAAAGAAGTGGAGAACTAATAAAATAAAGCACAAGAACAAACACAGAGATAAGTAGTATTTAAAGAAGTGGAGAACTAATAAAATAAAGCACAAGAACAAACACAGAGATAAGTAGTATTTAAAGAAGTGGAGAACTAATAAAATAAAGCACAAGAACAAACACAGAGATAAGTAGTATTTAAAGAAGTGGAGAACTAATAAAATAAAGCACAAGAACAAACACAGAGATAAGTAGTATTTAAAGAAGTGGAGAACTAATAAAATAAAGCACAAGAACAAACACAGAGATAAGTAGTATTTAAAGAAGTGGAGAACTAATAAAATAAAGCACAAGAACAAACACAGAGATAAGTAGTATTTAAAGAAGTGGAGAACTAATAAAATAAAGCACAAGAACAAACACAGAGATAAGTAGTATTTAAAGAAGTGGAGAACTAATAAAATAAAGCACAAGAACAAACACAGAGATAAGTAGTATTTAAAGAAGTGGAGAACTAATAAAATAAAGCACAAGAACAAACACAGAGATAAGTAGTATTTAAAGAAGTGGAGAACTAATAAAATAAAGCACAAGAACAAACACAGAGATAAGTAGTATTTAAAGAAGTGGAGAACTAATAAAATAAAGCACAAGAACAAACACAGAGATAAGTAGTATTTAAAGAAGTGGAGAACTAATAAAATAAAGCACAAGAACAAACACAGAGATAAGTAGTATTTAAAGAAGTGGAGAACTAATAAAATAAAGCACAAGAACAAACACAGAGATAAGTAGTATTTAAAGAAGTGGAGAACTAATAAAATAAAGCACAAGAACAAACACAGAGATAAGTAGTATTTAAAGAAGTGGAGAACTAATAAAATAAAGCACAAGAACAAACACAGAGATAAGTAGTATTTAAAGAAGTGGAGAACTAATAAAATAAAAGCACAAGAACAAACACAGAGATAAGTAGTATTTAAAGAAGTGGAGAACTAATAAAATAAAGCACAAGAACAAACACAGAGATAAGTAGTATTTAAAGAAGTGGAGAACTAATAAAATAAAGCACAAGAACAAACACAGAGATAAGTAGTATTTAAAGAAGTGGAGAACTAATAAAATAAAGCACAAGAACAAACACAGAGATAAGTAGTATTTAAAGAAGTGGAGAACTAATAAAATAAAGCACAAGAACAAACACAGAGATAAGTAGTATTTAAAGAAGTGGAGAACTAATAAAATAAAGCACAAGAACAAACACAGAGATAAGTAGTATTTAAAGAAGTGGAGAACTAATAAAATAAAGCACAAGAACAAACACAGAGATAAGTAGTATTTAAAGAAGTGGAGAACTAATAAAATAAAGCACAAGAACAAACACAGAGATAAGTAGTATTTAAAGAAGTGGAGAACTAATAAAATAAAGCACAAGAACAAACACAGAGATAAGTAGTATTTAAAGAAGTGGAGAACTAATAAAATAAAGCACAAGAACAAACACAGAGATAAGTAGTATTTAAAGAAGTGGAGAACTAATAAAATAAAGCACAAGAACAAACACAGAGATAAGTAGTATTTAAAGAAGTGGAGAACTAATAAAATAAAGCACAAGAACAAACACAGAGATAAGTAGTATTTAAAGAAGTGGAGAACTAATAAAATAAAGCACAAGAACAAACACAGAGATAAGTAGTATTTAAAGAAGTGGAGAACTAATAAAATAAAGCACAAGAACAAACACAGAGATAAGTAGTATTTAAAGAAGTGGAGAACTAATAAAATAAAGCACAAGAACAAACACAGAGATAAGTAGTATTTAAAGAAGTGGAGAACTAATAAAATAAAGCACAAGAACAAACACAGAGATAAGTAGTATTTAAAGAAGTGGAGAACTAATAAAATAAAGCACAAGAACAAACACAGAGATAAGTAGTATTTAAAGAAGTGGAGAACTAATAAAATAAAGCACAAGAACAAACACAGAGATAAGTAGTATTTAAAGAAGTGGAGAACTAATAAAATAAAGCACAAGAACAAACACAGAGATAAGTAGTATTTAAAGAAGTGGAGAACTAATAAAATAAAGCACAAGAACAAACACAGAGATAAGTAGTATTTAAAGAAGTGGAGAACTAATAAAATAAAGCACAAGAACAAACACAGAGATAAGTAGTATTTAAAGAAGTGGAGAACTAATAAAATAAAGCACAAGAACAAACACAGAGATAAGTAGTATTTAAAGAAGTGGAGAACTAATAAAATAAAGCACAAGAACAAACACAGAGATAAGTAGTATTTAAAGAAGTGGAGAACTAATAAAATAAAGCACAAGAACAAACACAGAGATAAGTAGTATTTAAAGAAGTGGAGAACTAATAAAATAAAGCACAAGAACAAACACAGAGATAAGTAGTATTTAAAGAAGTGGAGAACTAATAAAATAAAGCACAAGAACAAACACAGAGATAAGTAGTATTTAAAGAAGTGGAGAACTAATAAAATAAAGCACAAGAACAAACACAGAGATAAGTAGTATTTAAAGAAGTGGAGAACTAATAAAATAAAGCACAAGAACAAACACAGAGATAAGTAGTATTTAAAGAAGTGGAGAACTAATAAAATAAAGCACAAGAACAAACACAGAGATAAGTAGTATTTAAAGAAGTGGAGAACTAATAAAATAAAGCACAAGAACAAACACAGAGATAAGTAGTATTTAAAGAAGTGGAGAACTAATAAAATAAAGCACAAGAACAAACACAGAGATAAGTAGTATTTAAAGAAGTGGAGAACTAATAAAATAAAGCACAAGAACAAACACAGAGATAAGTAGTATTTAAAGAAGTGGAGAACTAATAAAATAAAGCACAAGAACAAACACAGAGATAAGTAGTATTTAAAGAAGTGGAGAACTAATAAAATAAAGCACAAGAACAAACACAGAGATAAGTAGTATTTAAAGAAGTGGAGAACTAATAAAATAAAGCACAAGAACAAACACAGAGATAAGTAGTATTTAAAGAAGTGGAGAACTAATAAAATAAAGCACAAGAACAAACACAGAGATAAGTAGTATTTAAAGAAGTGGAGAACTAATAAAATAAAGCACAAGAACAAACACAGAGATAAGTAGTATTTAAAGAAGTGGAGAACTAATAAAAAAAGCACAAGAACAAACACAGAGATAAGTAGTATTTAAAGAAGTGGAGAACAATAAAATAAAGCACAAGAACAAACACAGAGATAAGTAGTATTTAAAGAAGTGGAGAACTAATAAAATAAAGCACAAGAACAAACACAGAGATAAGTAGTATTTAAAGAAGTGGAGAACTAATAAAATAAAGCACAAGAACAAACACAGAGATAAGTAGTATTTAAAGAAGTGGAGAACTAATAAAATAAAGCACAAGAACAAACACAGAGATAAGTAGTATTTAAAGAAGTGGAGAACTAATAAAATAAAGCACAAGAACAAACACAGAGATAAGTAGTATTTAAAGAAGTGGAGAACTAATAAAATAAAGCACAAGAACAAACACAGAGATAAGTAGTATTTAAAGAAGTGGAGAACTAATAAAATAAAGCACAAGAACAAACACAGAGATAAGTAGTATTTAAAGAAGTGGAGAACTAATAAAATAAAGCACAAGAACAAACACAGAGATAAGTAGTATTTAAAGAAGTGGAGAACTAATAAAATAAAGCACAAGAACAAACACAGAGATAAGTAGTATTTAAAGAAGTGGAGAACTAATAAAATAAAGCACAAGAACAAACACAGAGATAAGTAGTATTTAAAGAAGTGGAGAACTAATAAAATAAAGCACAAGAACAAACACAGAGATAAGTAGTATTTAAAGAAGTGGAGAACTAATAAAATAAAGCACAAGAACAAACACAGAGATAAGTAGTATTTAAAGAAGTGGAGAACTAATAAAATAAAGCACAAGAACAAACACAGAGATAAGTAGTATTTAAAGAAGTGGAGAACTAATAAAATAAAGCACAAGAACAAACACAGAGATAAGTAGTATTTAAAGAAGTGGAGAACTAATAAAATAAAGCACAAGAACAAACACAGAGATAAGTAGTATTTAAAGAAGTGGAGAACTAATAAAATAAAGCACAAGAACAAACACAGAGATAAGTAGTATTTAAAGAAGTGGAGAACTAATAAAATAAAGCACAAGAACAAACACAGAGATAAGTAGTATTTAAAGAAGTGGAGAACTAATAAAATAAAGCACAAGAACAAACACAGAGATAAGTAGTATTTAAAGAAGTGGAGAACTAATAAAATAAAGCACAAGAACAAACACAGAGATAAGTAGTATTTAAAGAAGTGGAGAACTAATAAAATAAAGCACAAGAACAAACACAGAGATAAGTAGTATTTAAAGAAGTGGAGAACTAATAAAATAAAGCACAAGAACAAACACAGAGATAAGTAGTATTTAAAGAAGTGGAGAACTAATAAAATAAAGCACAAGAACAAACACAGAGATAAGTAGTATTTAAAGAAGTGGAGAACTAATAAAATAAAGCACAAGAACAAACACAGAGATAAGTAGTATTTAAAGAAGTGGAGAACTAATAAAATAAAGCACAAGAACAAACACAGAGATAAGTAGTATTTAAAGAAGTGGAGAACTAATAAAATAAAGCACAAGAACAAACACAGAGATAAGTAGTATTTAAAGAAGTGGAGAACTAATAAAATAAAGCACAAGAACAAACACAGAGATAAGTAGTATTTAAAGAAGTGGAGAACTAATAAAATAAAGCACAAGAACAAACACAGAGATAAGTAGTATTTAAAGAAGTGGAGAACTAATAAAATAAAGCACAAGAACAAACACAGAGATAAGTAGTATTTAAAGAAGTGGAGAACTAATAAAATAAAGCACAAGAACAAACACAGAGATAAGTAGTATTTAAAGAAGTGGAGAACTAATAAAATAAAAGCACAAGAACAAACACAGAGATAAGTAGTATTTAAAGAAGTGGAGAACTAATAAAATAAAGCACAAGAACAAACACAGAGATAAGTAGTATTTAAAGAAGTGGAGAACTAATAAAATAAAGCACAAGAACAAACACAGAGATAAGTAGTATTTAAAGAAGTGGAGAACTAATAAAATAAAGCACAAGAACAAACACAGAGATAAGTAGTATTTAAAGAAGTGGAGAACTAATAAAATAAAGCACAAGAACAAACACAGAGATAAGTAGTATTTAAAGAAGTGGAGAACTAATAAAATAAAGCACAAGAACAAACACAGAGATAAGTAGTATTTAAAGAAGTGGAGAACTAATAAAATAAAGCACAAGAACAAACACAGAGATAAGTAGTATTTAAAGAAGTGGAGAACTAATAAAAAAAAGCACAAGAACAAACACAGAGATAAGTAGTATTTAAAGAAGTGGAGAACTAATAAAATAAAGCACAAGAACAAACACAGAGATAAGTAGTATTTAAAGAAGTGGAGAACTAATAAAATAAAGCACAAGAACAAACACAGAGATAAGTAGTATTTAAAGAAGTGGAGAACTAATAAAATAAAGCACAAGAACAAACACAGAGATAAGTAGTATTTAAAGAAGTGGAGAACTAATAAAATAAAGCACAAGAACAAACACAGAGATAAGTAGTATTTAAAGAAGTGGAGAACTAATAAAATAAAGCACAAGAACAAACACAGAGATAAGTAGTATTTAAAGAAGTGGAGAACTAATAAAATAAAGCACAAGAACAAACACAGAGATAAGTAGTATTTAAAGAAGTGGAGAACTAATAAAATAAAGCACAAGAACAAACACAGAGATAAGTAGTATTTAAAGAAGTGGAGAACTAATAAAATAAAGCACAAGAACAAACACAGAGATAAGTAGTATTTAAAGAAGTGGAGAACTAATAAAATAAAGCACAAGAACAAACACAGAGATAAGTAGTATTTAAAGAAGTGGAGAACTAATAAAATAAAGCACAAGAACAAACACAGAGATAAGTAGTATTTAAAGAAGTGGAGAACTAATAAAATAAAGCACAAGAACAAACACAGAGATAAGTAGTATTTAAAGAAGTGGAGAACTAATAAAATAAAGCACAAGAACAAACACAGAGATAAGTAGTATTTAAAGAAGTGGAGAACTAATAAAATAAAGCACAAGAACAAACACAGAGATAAGTAGTATTTAAAGAAGTGGAGAACTAATAAAATAAAGCACAAGAACAAACACAGAGATAAGTAGTATTTAAAGAAGTGGAGAACTAATAAAATAAAGCACAAGAACAAACACAGAGATAAGTAGTATTTAAAGAAGTGGAGAACTAATAAAATAAAGCACAAGAACAAACACAGAGATAAGTAGTATTTAAAGAAGTGGAGAACTAATAAAATAAAGCACAAGAACAAACACAGAGATAAGTAGTATTTAAAGAAGTGGAGAACTAATAAAATAAAGCACAAGAACAAACACAGAGATAAGTAGTATTTAAAGAAGTGGAGAACTAATAAAATAAAGCACAAGAACAAACACAGAGATAAGTAGTATTTAAAGAAGTGGAGAACTAATAAAATAAAGCACAAGAACAAACACAGAGATA
Organism: Tachypleus tridentatus; assembly: GCF_004210375.1. Lineage (NCBI taxonomy): Eukaryota > Metazoa > Arthropoda > Merostomata > Xiphosura > Limulidae > Tachypleus > Tachypleus tridentatus. The sequence continues at coordinate 85,825,023 of NC_134826.1, read as the reverse complement.
AGTAGTATTTAAAGAAGTGGAGAACTAATAAAATAAAGCACAAGAACAAACACAGAGATAAGTAGTATTTAAAGAAGTGGAGAACTAATAAAATAAAGCACAAGAACAAACACAGAGATAAGTAGTATTTAAAGAAGTGGAGAACTAATAAAATAAAGCACAAGAACAAACACAGAGATAAGTAGTATTTAAAGAAGTGGAGAACTAATAAAATAAAGCACAAGAACAAACACAGAGATAAGTAGTATTTAAAGAAGTGGAGAACTAATAAAATAAAGCACAAGAACAAACACAGAGATAAGTAGTATTTAAAGAAGTGGAGAACTAATAAAATAAAGCACAAGAACAAACACAGAGATAAGTAGTATTTAAAGAAGTGGAGAACTAATAAAATAAAGCACAAGAACAAACACAGAGATAAGTAGTATTTAAAGAAGTGGAGAACTAATAAAATAAAGCACAAGAACAAACACAGAGATAAGTAGTATTTAAAGAAGTGGAGAACTAATAAAATAAAGCACAAGAACAAACACAGAGATAAGTAGTATTTAAAGAAGTGGAGAACTAATAAAATAAAGCACAAGAACAAACACAGAGATAAGTAGTATTTAAAGAAGTGGAGAACTAATAAAATAAAGCACAAGAACAAAACACAGAGATAAGTAGTATTTAAAGAAGTGGAGAACTAATAAAATAAAGCACAAGAACAAACACAGAGATAAGTAGTATTTAAAGAAGTGGAGAACTAATAAAATAAAGCACAAGAACAAACACAGAGATAAGTAGTATTTAAAGAAGTGGAGAACTAATAAAATAAAGCACAAGAACAAACACAGAGATAAGTAGTATTTAAAGAAGTGGAGAACTAATAAAATAAAGCACAAGAACAAACACAGAGATAAGTAGTATTTAAAGAAGTGGAGAACTAATAAAATAAAGCACAAGAACAAAACACAGAGATAAGTAGTATTTAAAGAAGTGGAGAACTAATAAAATAAAGCACAAGAACAAACACAGAGATAAGTAGTATTTAAAGAAGTGGAGAACTAATAAAATAAAGCACAAGAACAAACACAGAGATAAGTAGTATTTAAAGAAGTGGAGAACTAATAAAATAAAGCACAAGAACAAACACAGAGATAAGTAGTATTTAAAGAAGTGGAGAACTAATAAAATAAAGCACAAGAACAAACACAGAGATAAGTAGTATTTAAAGAAGTGGAGAACTAATAAAATAAAGCACAAGAACAAACACAGAGATAAGTAGTATTTAAAGAAGTGGAGAACTAATAAAATAAAGCACAAGAACAAACACAGAGATAAGTAGTATTTAAAGAAGTGGAGAACTAATAAAATAAAGCACAAGAACAAACACAGAGATAAGTAGTATTTAAAGAAGTGGAGAACTAATAAAATAAAGCACAAGAACAAACACAGAGATAAGTAGTATTTAAAGAAGTGGAGAACTAATAAAATAAAGCACAAGAACAAACACAGAGATAAGTAGTATTTAAAGAAGTGGAGAACTAATAAAATAAAGCACAAGAACAAACACAGAGATAAGTAGTATTTAAAGAAGTGGAGAACTAATAAAATAAAGCACAAGAACAAACACAGAGATAAGTAGTATTTAAAGAAGTGGAGAACTAATAAAATAAAGCACAAGAACAAACACAGAGATAAGTAGTATTTAAAGAAGTGGAGAACTAATAAAAAAATAAAGCACAAGAACAAACACAGAGATAAGTAGTATTTAAAGAAGTGGAGAACTAATAAAATAAAGCACAAGAACAAACACAGAGATAAGTAGTATTTAAAGAAGTGGAGAACTAATAAAAAAATAAAAAGCACAAGAACAAAACACAGAGATAAGTAGTATTTAAAGAAGTGGAGAACTAATAAAATAAAGCACAAGAACAAACACAGAGATAAGTAGTATTTAAAGAAGTGGAGAACTAATAAAATAAAGCACAAGAACAAACACAGAGATAAGTAGTATTTAAAGAAGTGGAGAACTAATAAAATAAAGCACAAGAACAAACACAGAGATAAGTAGTATTTAAAGAAGTGGAGAACTAATAAAATAAAGCACAAGAACAAACACAGAGATAAGTAGTATTTAAAGAAGTGGAGAACTAATAAAATAAAGCACAAGAACAAACACAGAGATAAGTAGTATTTAAAGAAGTGGAGAACTAATAAAATAAAGCACAAGAACAAACACAGAGATAAGTAGTATTTAAAGAAGTGGAGAACTAATAAAATAAAGCACAAGAACAAACACAGAGATAAGTAGTATTTAAAGAAGTGGAGAACTAATAAAATAAAGCACAAGAACAAACACAGAGATAAGTAGTATTTAAAGAAGTGGAGAACTAATAAAATAAAGCACAAGAACAAACACAGAGATAAGTAGTATTTAAAGAAGTGGAGAACTAATAAAATAAAGCACAAGAACAAACACAGAGATAAGTAGTATTTAAAGAAGTGGAGAACTAATAAAATAAAGCACAAGAACAAACACAGAGATAAGTAGTATTTAAAGAAGTGGAGAACTAATAAAATAAAGCACAAGAACAAACACAGAGATAAGTAGTATTTAAAGAAGTGGAGAACTAATAAAATAAAGCACAAGAACAAACACAGAGATAAGTAGTATTTAAAGAAGTGGAGAACTAATAAAATAAAGCACAAGAACAAACACAGAGATAAGTAGTATTTAAAGAAGTGGAGAACTAATAAAATAAAGCACAAGAACAAACACAGAGATAAGTAGTATTTAAAGAAGTGGAGAACTAATAAAATAAAGCACAAGAACAAACACAGAGATAAGTAGTATTTAAAGAAGTGGAGAACTAATAAAATAAAGCACAAGAACAAACACAGAGATAAGTAGTATTTAAAGAAGTGGAGAACTAATAAAATAAAGCACAAGAACAAACACAGAGATAAGTAGTATTTAAAGAAGTGGAGAACTAATAAAATAAAGCACAAGAACAAACACAGAGATAAGTAGTATTTAAAGAAGTGGAGAACTAATAAAATAAAGCACAAGAACAAACACAGAGATAAGTAGTATTTAAAGAAGTGGAGAACTAATAAAATAAAGCACAAGAACAAACACAGAGATAAGTAGTATTTAAAGAAGTGGAGAACTAATAAAATAAAGCACAAGAACAAACACAGAGATAAGTAGTATTTAAAGAAGTGGAGAACTAATAAAATAAAGCACAAGAACAAACACAGAGATAAGTAGTATTTAAAGAAGTGGAGAACTAATAAAATAAAGCACAAGAACAAACACAGAGATAAGTAGTATTTAAAGAAGTGGAGAACTAATAAAATAAAGCACAAGAACAAACACAGAGATAAGTAGTATTTAAAGAAGTGGAGAACTAATAAAATAAAGCACAAGAACAAACACAGAGATAAGTAGTATTTAAAGAAGTGGAGAACTAATAAAATAAAGCACAAGAACAAACACAGAGATAAGTAGTATTTAAAGAAGTGGAGAACTAATAAAATAAAGCACAAGAACAAACACAGAGATAAGTAGTATTTAAAGAAGTGGAGAACTAATAAAATAAAGCACAAGAACAAACACAGAGATAAGTAGTATTTAAAGAAGTGGAGAACTAATAAAATAAAGCACAAGAACAAAACACAGAGATAAGTAGTATTTAAAGAAGTGGAGAACTAATAAAATAAAGCACAAGAACAAACACAGAGATAAGTAGTATTTAAAGAAGTGGAGAACTAATAAAATAAAGCACAAGAACAAACACAGAGATAAGTAGTATTTAAAGAAGTGGAGAACTAATAAAATAAAGCACAAGAACAAACACAGAGATAAGTAGTATTTAAAGAAGTGGAGAACTAATAAAATAAAGCACAAGAACAAACACAGAGATAAGTAGTATTTAAAGAAGTGGAGAACTAATAAAATAAAGCACAAGAACAAACACAGAGATAAGTAGTATTTAAAGAAGTGGAGAACTAATAAAATAAAGCACAAGAACAAACACAGAGATAAGTAGTATTTAAAGAAGTGGAGAACTAATAAAATAAAGCACAAGAACAAACACAGAGATAAGTAGTATTTAAAGAAGTGGAGAACTAATAAAATAAAGCACAAGAACAAACACAGAGATAAGTAGTATTTAAAGAAGTGGAGAACTAATAAAATAAAGCACAAGAACAAACACAGAGATAAGTAGTATTTAAAGAAGTGGAGAACTAATAAAATAAAGCACAAGAACAAACACAGAGATAAGTAGTATTTAAAGAAGTGGAGAACTAATAAAATAAAGCACAAGAACAAACACAGAGATAAGTAGTATTTAAAGAAGTGGAGAACTAATAAAATAAAGCACAAGAACAAACACAGAGATAAGTAGTATTTAAAGAAGTGGAGAACTAATAAAAAAAAAGCACAAGAACAAACACAGAGATAAGTAGTATTTAAAGAAGTGGAGAACTAATAAAATAAAGCACAAGAACAAACACAGAGATAAGTAGTATTTAAAGAAGTGGAGAACTAATAAAATAAAGCACAAGAACAAACACAGAGATAAGTAGTATTTAAAGAAGTGGAGAACTAATAAAATAAAGCACAAGAACAAACACAGAGATAAGTAGTATTTAAAGAAGTGGAGAACTAATAAAATAAAGCACAAGAACAAACACAGAGATAAGTAGTATTTAAAGAAGTGGAGAACTAATAAAATAAAGCACAAGAACAAACACAGAGATAAGTAGTATTTAAAGAAGTGGAGAACTAATAAAATAAAGCACAAGAACAAACACAGAGATAAGTAGTATTTAAAGAAGTGGAGAACTAATAAAATAAAGCACAAGAACAAACACAGAGATAAGTAGTATTTAAAGAAGTGGAGAACTAATAAAATAAAGCACAAGAACAAACACAGAGATAAGTAGTATTTAAAGAAGTGGAGAACTAATAAAATAAAGCACAAGAACAAACACAGAGATAAGTAGTATTTAAAGAAGTGGAGAACTAATAAAATAAAGCACAAGAACAAACACAGAGATAAGTAGTATTTAAAGAAGTGGAGAACTAATAAAATAAAGCACAAGAACAAACACAGAGATAAGTAGTATTTAAAGAAGTGGAGAACTAATAAAATAAAGCACAAGAACAAACACAGAGATAAGTAGTATTTAAAGAAGTGGAGAACTAATAAAATAAAGCACAAGAACAAACACAGAGATAAGTAGTATTTAAAGAAGTGGAGAACTAATAAAATAAAGCACAAGAACAAACACAGAGATAAGTAGTATTTAAAGAAGTGGAGAACTAATAAAATAAAGCACAAGAACAAACACAGAGATAAGTAGTATTTAAAGAAGTGGAGAACTAATAAAATAAAGCACAAGAACAAAACACAGAGATAAGTAGTATTTAAAGAAGTGGAGAACTAATAAAATAAAGCACAAGAACAAACACAGAGATAAGTAGTATTTAAAGACAGCTGAATCTGAAACAATACTTAAATTTAAATAGACGTGTTATAAAATAATTATTAATTAGTTCTCTAATATATTACTTAAAGCAAAACAATGCAATGTGATTTTAAAAAAACCAAGTGCGAAAGAGAGATCTGTAACACAGCTTTCTCAGACCCCCCCCAGTAGAACAGCGGAGTCTTTGCAAGCTTACAACGCTAGGAAACGGGTTTTGATAATCAAGGTGGGCAGAGCAAAGCAAAGATAGCCCGTCGTATAGCTTTGTGCTTGACTATAAACAAACAAACCTTACTAGGAACAAGTAGGAAAAATTCACCCAAGAATCAAACGATTATTAAATGGTTAACATAAATATTTTTTTGTCGTGAAATATACAACAATAACAACGTTTTTCTTTATCAAATTTGATACACATGATCTCAAAATACGGGCAGTATGGACACGTTTATGTGAAAAGATGGTTGTGTTTTAGAGTTGGTTTGAATGGGAGACAACTGGATAACACCATCCACCTGCCAACTCTTGTGGAATCGACCGTCGTATCATAATACCCTCACGGCTGAAAGACGAATATGTTCGAAGACCGAGATACAGATCCAAAATCAGAAGACTGCGAGCCAAGTGCCCGTAACCTCTAAGTACAAGAGTTGTACACACCTGAAATATAGAATTTATAGACGGCTTAAATGTGTGATAAAGAAACCTTTACTACACGTAACAAATGTACAACGTCGAGAAGTTTTTTGTCATCATCGTTGTGTGTGTGTTTCCTTATAGCAAAGCCACATAGAGCTATCTGCTATGTTTACTGTGGGGAATGGAACCTCTGATTCTAGCGTTGTAAATCCGAAGATTTATCACTGTCCCACCGCCGGACAACGTACTGTTATTGAAAATTAAACAAGACAGCAAACATAATCTGAGAAAATTGGAAGAATTTATAAGCATCACAAAGTAATTATTACGAAACACACAGAAACGTTTCTAAATATCGAGGTGTTCTCACACTCCAAACTTAGATCCCATATGGCCAGATGGTTAGGGAGCTCGACTCGTAATCTGAGGATCGCGGGTTTGAATCCAAGTCACACAAAACATGCTTGCTCTTTCAGCTGTGAGGGCGTTATAATGTGTGGTCATTCACACTATTCGTTGACAAAAGAGTAGCCCAAGAGTTGGCTTTGGGTGGTGATAACTAGCTGCTTTCCTTCTGGTCTTACACTGCTAAATTATTGACTGCTAGCACAGATAGCTATTGTGTAGCTTTGAGCGAAATTAAAAAAAAAACAACAAACACACACTTTGAACTTAATGTAATGTTTAGTTCGATAAGGATAAATTACTGTCGTTAATATTAATTTCTGATCAAAGAAAGCTATCTATACAGATCACAGGAACCCAGAGATTAATAAAATGTAACTTAATACACCGTTCTGTAAAGTTGGTTGGTGTTTAATGGCTCAAAGAAACAGGGTTATTCATGTTTTTCTTATAAAGATTAGAATGCATTGTTTGATCAGCTGTGTACCACCGTTGCTAGCGATATTTTCGGTCGTATCATTAAACTTACGAGAACCTGTAGTGTTACACATAGGAAGATTTTTGTTTGTTTGTTTTTTCGAATTTCGCGCAAAGCTACATGAGGGCTATCTGCGCTAGCCGTCCCTAATTTAGCAGTGTAAGACTAGAGGAAAGACACCTAGTCATCACCACCCACCGCTAACTCTTGGGCTACTCTTGAATAGTGGGATTGACCATAACTTTATAACGTTCGCGTGGCTGAGAGAACGAGTATTTTTGGTGCTAAAGGGAATGGAACCAGCGACCCTCAGATTACGAATCGGGTGCCTTAAACACCTGGCCATGCCGGGCGAATATTTTTGTAGTCAGTTGATTAGAAAACAAGAAACAAGCGAAGTTAGTGAAACTAAAATAAACATAGATGCAATTTTTTAATTGGAGTTTTTCGTGAGTTACAATGATATAATTTTGGTTGTTTTTGGGAGGAGAGAGTTAATCGAAATATAATTCCAGCTTTTAATACTTTTTATACAATCGAAGCAATTACTGAAAAAAAACTTTCAGTAATAACAAAGTTGTGAGTATAGCGTTTTTACTCAAAAATCTTTAAAATATTACATTAGGGTGGCTGTAGTTTCTTGAACTTAAACACAAAGATTGCAATGTGGCTTGTCTTTTGAACTCAGCATATTCACTATACGCATGAATTACCACATTTTTGTTCAATTTGCCATTGAGACCATAACCTCTATTTTAGTAAGAAAAGTTTACAAATATCTCAACCACTAGAGATGATTTATAGGAATTTTCTCGTTTTCGTGCGAAAAGTACTCGTCTTGAGCTTTCGCTGTTGCCAATCTCTATTGACGGTGGTGTCACTGGCTTAGATTCCCGTCCTTTCAATGCTCTGAGATGCAGTACTCACGTATTATGCGTCATTTAGCACTCCTACTGTTTACAATTCAACAGGGAATGCAAGAACAAAGGAAAGACCTTGTTTTGGATTCACAAGAGAATGGATGTTTATCTTAACTTTAGGCCTTTACTGCAGTGCTTGTACGTTATCACATTTCCCTCACATGGAATGAAGAACGGCTTATCACGCACAGTCGTTTCATAGCTTATATTGTTAGAAGGAAGACCTCCCCCATCAAACATATTCGATTGTTTTAACAGGAAATGGAATTGGTTTTGTGACGTATAAAGTTTGGACAGTTTCTTTAAAAAGTTTATAGTTGTACACATTTGAAAATCAAAAACTGAAGCAATCACTTTTTATTGACGACGACGTATGTTCGTTTTTACTGGCAGTTGTTACTGATATATTCTAAACACATTAGCCTAAATTTATATTTTGTGTTTAACCTGTAAAATTAATGACATAAAAACATCACTGTAAATTACCTTAGATTTACATTTTGTTTTCTGTTTGTAACATTAATGACATAAACACATAACAATAAATTATCCTAGATTTATATTTTCTTTTCTGTTTGTAACATTAATGACAAAAAACATCACTGTAAATTATCCCATATTTACATTTTGTTTTCTGTTTGTAACATAATGGCATAAAAACATCACTGTAAATTATCCTATATTTACATTTTGTTTTCTGTTTGTAATGACAAAAAACATCACTATAAATTATTCTAGATTTACATTTTGTTTTCTGTTTGTAACATTAATGACATAAAAATATCACTGCAAATAAGCATAGATTTAAATTTTGTTTTCTGTTTGTAACGTTAATGACATAAAAAAAACATCACTGTAAATTATCCTAGATTTACATTTTGTTTTCTGTTTGTAACGTTAATGACATAACAATATCACTGTAAATTAGCCTAGATTTACATTTTGTTTTCTGTTTGTAACGGTAATGACATAAAACAATCACTGTAAATTATCCTAGAATTACATTTTGTTTTCTGTTTGTAATATTAATGACAAAAAACATCACTGTAAATTATCCCATATTTACATTTTGTTTTCTGTTTGTAACATAATGGCATAAAAACATCACTGTAAATTATCCTATATTTACATTTTGTTTTCTGTTTGTAATGACAAAAAACATCACTATAAATTATTCTAGATTTACATTTTGTTTTCTGTTTGTAACATTAATGACAAAAAACATCACTGTAAATTATCCCATATTTACATTTTGTTTTCTGTTTGTAACATTAATGACAAAAAACATCACTGTAAATTATCCCATATTTACATTTTGTTTTCTGTTTGTAACATAATGGCATAAAAACATCACTGTAAATTATCCTAGTTTTACATTTTGTTTTCTGTTTGTAACGTTAATGACATAACAATATCACTGTAAATTAGCCTAGATTTACATTTTGTTTTCTGTTAGTAACCGTAATGACATAAAACAATCACTGTAAATTATCCTAGATTTATATTGTTTTCTGTTTGTAATATTAATGACATAAAAACATCACTGTAAATTATCCTAGATTTACATTTTGCTTTCTGTTTGTAACATTAATGACAAAAAACATCACTGTAAATTATCTTATATTTACATTTTGTTTTCTGTTTGTAACGCCAATGACATAAGAAACATCACTGTAAATTATCCTAGATTTACATTTTGTTTTCTGTTTGTAACATTAATGACATAAGAAACATCACTGTAAATTATCCTAGATTTACATTTTGTTTTCTGTTTGTATTGTTAATGACATAAAAACATCACTGTAAATTATCCCAGATTTACATTTTGTTTTCTATTTGTAACGTTAATGACATAGAAACGTCACTGTAAATTACCCTAAATTTATATTTTGTTTTCTGTTTGTAACATTAATGACAAAAAACATCACTGTAAATTATCCCATATTTACATTTTGTTTTCTGTTTGTAACATAATGGCATAAAAACATCACTGTAAATTATCCCATATTTACATTTTGTTTTCTGTTTGTAATGACAAAAAACATCACTATAAATTATTCTAGATTTACATTTTGTTTTCTGTTTGTAACATTAATGACATAAAAATATCACTGCAAATAAGCATAGATTTAAATTTTGTTTTCTGTTTGTAACGTTAATGACATAAAAAAAACATCACTGTAAATTATCCTAGATTTACATTTTGTTTTCTGTTTGTAACGTTAATGACATAACAATATCACTGTAAATTAGCCTAGATTTACATTTTGTTTTCTGTTTGTAACGGTAATGACATAAAACAATCACTGTAAATTATCCTAGAATTACATTTTGTTTTCTGTTTGTAATATTAATGACAAAAAACATCACTGTAAATTATCCCATATTTACATTTTGTTTTCTGTTTGTAACATAATGGCATAAAAACATCACTGTAAATTATCCTATATTTACATTTTGTTTTCTGTTTGTAATGACAAAAAACATCACTATAAATTATTCTAGATTTACATTTTGTTTTCTGTTTGTAACATTAATGACAAAAAACATCACTGTAAATTATCCCATATTTACATTTTGTTTTCTGTTTGTAACATAATGGCATAAAAACATCACTGTAAATTATCCTAGTTTTACATTTTGTTTTCTGTTTGTAACGTTAATGACATAACAATATCACTGTAAATTAGCCTAGATTTACATTTTGTTTTCTGTTAGTAACCGTAATGACATAAAACAATCACTGTAAATTATCCTAGATTTATATTGTTTTCTGTTTGTAATATTAATGACATAAAAACATCACTGTAAATTATCCTAGATTTACATTTTGCTTTCTGTTTGTAACATTAATGACAAAAAAACATCACTGTAAATTATCTTATATTTACATTTTGTTTTCTGTTTGTAACGCCAATGACATAAGAAACATCACTGTAAATTATCCTAGATTTACATTTTGTTTTCTGTTTGTAACATTAATGACATAAGAAACATCACTGTAAATTATCCTAGATTTACATTTTGTTTTCTGTTTGTATTGTTAATGACATAAAAACATCACTGTAAATTATCCCAGATTTACATTTTGTTTTCTATTTGTAACGTTAATGACATAGAAACGTCACTGTAAATTACCCTAAATTTATATTTTGTTTTCTGTTTGTAACGTTAATGACATAAAATGTCACTGTAAATTATCCTAGATTTACATTTTGTTTTCTGTTTGTAACATTAATGACTTAAAACGTTACTGTAAATTACCATAAATTTATATTTTGTTTTCTATTCGTGATGTGTAAAATAAAAAAAACACATTGTGTACTCTTTTTATGCCGCTGCATAGTTAAACCTAAAACAGCAACTCACGTGGTATCTTGTGGTAGAAATTCAAAATTTAGAAACTTTGAATACTTAGTCACAATATTTTGCATAAGATTTTGATCACAAATATTTTTCTCATTTCGGTCACAAACGTTGATTTCTTTTTTTTTCTAAGTTCTGTATGGCCAGGTGGCTAAGGCGCTTGACTTCGCAATAGGAGGGTCGCGGGTTCGAATTTCTGTCACACCAAACATGGTCACCATTTCAGCCGTGAGGACGTAAATATGTTACGGTCAATTCCAGTAAAGAGTAGCCCAAGAGTTGGCGGTGGGCGGTGATGACTAGCTGCCTTCCCTCTAGTCTTACACTGCTAAATTAGGGATGGCTAGACAAGTAGCGCTCATATAGCTTTGCGAGTAATTGAACACAAACATATCTTTCTGTCGCAATTTCTTTTCTTGACCAAAATTTTTTATAGCTATTCCGTTTTTTGTTTAGGTAACAACACCCAATGCATTCAAAATTAAGAACAAATGCCAAAGTACGACAGCCAACTAACACAGATCTAAATTTCAGGGAAAATGTTTGTTTACTTATTTTATGAACTGTAAATCAAAGAATATTGTAACGTTTCACTTACACATGTTTGATTTTTTTGTTTATTTTCAGGGCTCGACCATAGATTATTAACTTCAGAGATATAGGCTATTATTGCAATCTACTTCCTATATTATTACGTTCAATGACCTATTTATTGGCTTCTTTAGTTCAGAGATATTTTCTATTAGGAAAACATATCTCGCAGTTTTTTGAAGTCATGGTTAGGGGTTTAAGATTCGTTTTTAATCAGAGAAGAAGGTTTTAGACGTTGTTTCTCTTGGTTCCTGTAAACACAGAGTAATATTCACTCCGAGTATATTAATACTTTATAATTAATAGGCTTTTTCGTGTAAACACAGATTCAGTTCACTATGAGTGTATTAATACTTTATAATTAATAGGCTCTTTCGTGTAAACAGATGCAGTTCACTGCGATTACATTACTATTTTTTTAATAAATAGGCTTTCTCATGTTTAAAAACTTAATCTGACACTTGAATAATTATTTCTGTTTGTGCTTCCGCAAGAGAGACAAAATCTAAACCATTTTTTAATCTCTATTCAACTCCTATTTGAAAATCAGAGAGACACAAAATTATATCATGACACAACCCACTAAAGGCGCCATTAAGAGGAAACAGGGACCACGCTCCCGGCAGTGGTGAGAACCACGAAGAGACCGTCTAAGAACATCTCCTAATCTGATAACCAGTGTTTACTGGTTCTTAAAAGGATGAGTTTGTTGGAGAGATCTATGGCACTTAATTAGCTTAGAGCATTGACTGCTGATGGAAGCTATTTCTCGAAACATATCCCAGGCGGCCGAGAGTAAATTTAACCACGTTAGTCATGTGTACCTTAAACATAGGTGTACCTCAAGGATAGTTAACGAAACTACACTGTGATTTACGCTTCTTCGTTTAATTTTAATTCAAAGTACGACAGCGGTCAGTGGAATTGATTTTGCTCTAATCTTTAGGACGTTTCCGATAAAAAAACAAAGACAGAACGCGACAGATATTTCATAGACTTTTCAACGGACAAAATAAAATAAGCTACCTCGAAAATAATATATTATAGTTAGGTTTGTAAATAGCTTTGTGTTCATTGAAATTCAGTAGGACAGTTTATTTTAAACAATTGGATCTCCTGAGACGAGTAACATAAAAAACAGCTACTGTAAACTCAATTTTAGTGGAAATCGACATGGATTATCATATAACAGTTTTTTTGTGTTACGGTTAGTTACCAATTTCCTGTTAACTATGAAATTTATTACGTTTCAGGTTTTGTGGTTACTTTTTAGATCTTCAAGGTAATATATTTATTTGTTTGTTTTAAATTTTACGCAAAGCTGCACGAAAGCTATCTCCTCTAGCCGTCAAAATATTAGCAATGTAAGAAAGACTAGGAAAAAGGCAGCTAATCATCATCACCCACCGCCAACTCTTGGGCTACTCTTTTACCAATGAATATTGGGATTAACAGTTACTTAATAATGCCTCCACAGCTGAAAGAGCGAGCATGTTTGGTGTGACGAGGATTCTAACCTGCGACCCTCGGATTACGAGTCGAGCGCCTTAACCACCTGTCCATGTCAGACCCAGGGTAATATATGATCATACTTTGAGAGAAACTCATTTTATGTTATTTCTTGTGTAGAGGGTAATAGGATACCATCTAATAATGATTCCAGATGAAAATAAATACACTAGTTTCACCACGAGATGTCTCGCAAAAACAAGTATATGCAAATATCAAAGTCTCATTGAGAACGACTGTTATTTGATACGTCTGTACTAGATTCGATGTAGTTGTCCAGACACTTTAATTTTAGATATTTTAATGAACACATATATGTTTATTCCTAGGTTAAGCCACGTGGGCTCAGTTAATAATCTACAACTTAAATTTTAAAATTAATAACGTTTGTAATACATGTGATTGATTTAGTGAATGTTAAAGCATGTTTCATTATAGATCATTGGTATTAAAATGAAAAATATAAATCCATATTCTTCAAGATATTTAGATATCCAAATAAATTTTCTAAGGTAGAAGTTTTGAGGACTTATCGATAAATGTACCTTATATTTACCACCAGGGGCGTTTATGTCAGTAAAATTACATAGACTGTGCTGTATATGATGAAAGGTGGTGCTTGAAGATTAACCGCAACAAGGTAATAAACCAAATATTATAAATTAATTCAACTTAAGTTTAAGTAATATCTGCGTGCGCTTCTTCATGACAAAAGAAGAGTAAATAGATAAATGTTCAACTGATACGAAATACGTGTAACAGTAAATAGATATAACTTCCAAACAACAAGAAATACGTGTAACATAAAGTAGATAATACCTCCAAATAACAGGAACTACGTGTAACAGTAACTAGATAATATCTCCAAACAATATACACAGGTAATTTATGAAGTATTATTAATTAGTTCATGTTAAGGTTAACCAGATCAAGGTAATAAATATAACAACTATTATTAATTAATTCATCTAAAAGTTAACCACACCAAGGTAAAACAGTTAGTATTAACTAATTCATCTAAAGATTAACCTCATCAAGGTAATATAACAATTAATATTAATTAATTCATCTTAAGATTAAACACACGAAGGAAATATAACAACTATTATTGATTAATTTATCTAACGATTAACCACATGAAGGTAATATAACAACTATTATTGATTAATTCATTTAGCGATTAACCATAACATGGTAATATAACAACTATTATTAATTATTTAATGTTAATATTAACTACATCAATGTAATATAACAACTATTATTGATTAATTAATGTAAATATTAACCACGTCTAAATAATATAATAACTATTATTAATTAATTAATGTTGAGGCATGTCGAACGTGAATGTTTTAGTAAGAGGGTTTAATAAACTATTAATAGAAATGGAATACTAGAGACACATTAATTACAATACTACTGATACATCTCCATCTTAAGTAATAAAGTTTTACAGACAATTGTAACAATTGTAATCACATTACTTTTTTTAGTTCCTCTTAACATGTTTAAGCCTTAATCACATTACTTTCTTATTTTATTGTTATGTATTTAAGTCCTAATTACATTTCTTTTTACTTCATCGTTATATATTTAAGCCCTAATCACATTTCTTTTTACTTCATCGTTATATATTTATATCCTAATCACATATACTTTTTATTTCATCGTTATATATTTAAGCCCTAACCACGTTTCTTTTTACTTCATTGTTATGTATTTAAGCCCTAATCACATTACTTTTTACTTCATCGTTATATATTTAAACCCGAATCACATTACGTTTTTCTTCATCATTATATATTTAAACCCTAATCACATTACTTTTTACTTCATCATTATATATTTAAACCCTAATCACATTATTTTTTTACTTCATCATTATATATTTAAACCCTAATTACATTACTTTTTTACTTCATCGTTATATATTTAAACCCTAATCACATTACTTTTTTACTTCATCTTAACATATTTAAGCCCTAATCACATTACTTTGTTATTTTATCATTATATATTAAAACCCTAATCACATTACGTTTTTACTTCCTCTTTACATGTTTAAGCCCTAATCACATTACTTTGTTATTTTATCGTTATGTATTTAAGTCCTAATTACATTTCTTTTACTTCATCGTTATGTATTTAAGCCCTAATCACATTACTTTTACTTCATCGTTATATATTTAAACCCTAATCACATTACTTTTTTCTTCATCATTATATATTTAAACCCTAATCACATTACTTTTTACTTCATCATTATATATTTAAACCCTAATCACGTTACTTTTTTACTTCATCTTAACATGTTTAAGCCCTAATCACATTACTTTGTTATTTTATCATTATATATTAAAACCCTAATCACATTACGTTTTTTATTTCCTCTTTACATGTTTAAGCCCTAATCACATTACTTTGTTATTTTATCGTTATGTATTTAAGTCCTAATTACATTTCTTTTTACTTCATCGTTATGTATTTAAGCCCTAATCACATTACTTTTTACTTCATCGTTATATATTTAAACCCTAATCACATTACTTTTTTCTTCATCATTATATTTTTAAACCCTAATCACATTACTTTTTACTTCATCATTATATATTTAAACCCTAATCACATTACTTTTTTCTTCATCATTATATATTTAAACCCTAATCACATTACTTTCTACTTCATCATTATATATTTAAACCCTAATCGCATTACTTTTTTACTTCATCATTATATATTTAAACCCTAATCACATTACTTTTTTACTTCATCATTATATATTTAAGCCCTAATCACATTACTTTTTACTTCATCGTTATATATTTAAACCCTAATCACATTACTTTTTACTTCATCATTATATATTTAAACCCTAATCACATTACTTTTTTACTTCATCATGATATATTTAAACCCTAAACACCTTACTTTTTACTTCCTTTTAACATGTTTAAGCCCTAATCACATTACTTTGTTATTTTATCGTTATGTATTTAAGTCCTAATTACATTTCTTTTTATTTCATCGTTGTATATTTAAGCCCTAATCACATTATCTTTTTACTTCATCGTTATATATTTAAACCCTAATATATATTAAAATTTAATAACTTAAAGTTTCATTTATTTCCTTGCTTCTACAGAATGATTGATTGACTGTTTGTAGCTAAGTACAAAGCTACATAGTAGGCTATCTGTGATCTGCCCATCACATGTATCGAAACCAGATATATAGCAGTGAAGTCCGCAGACAGTCGTTATTTTGTTTATTAACTTAGGTTAAAATTCAGTGATGTCGAAAAACCCCACTTGTAGAGAAATATATATGCAAAAACGGCTGGTTTGGGTTGAGAAAATATTTTACGTAGAAGGTCTAAACGTTGTTCGCTCTTCTACGTAAAATATTTTCTCAACCCAAACCAGCCGTTTTTGCATATATATTAGGTTAAAATTCTTTAATATTGGTGGAATGTTTCCAGTAAAAGTCAAGCTTGAAAACTGTATGTTGTCAGGGTTATAGAGTACAATATCCAAACTAAAAACGTTTCGTCTGGTGAACCTGGTATTATGAGGTGTAACAACTGTTTCTGATGATGCCAGATTAATCTGGCGAAACACTGTTACCAATAATATTATACTCTATAATCTCTCCAGGTTTTAAGTTGTGCATAATAAGGTACTTTCTTTAAATTCTAAACTTTAAACTCATTGATATATTAATATTATAGTGTACTAATTTTCTAGATTTGTCGACACTGTGGAAGCATACGTACTCTGGTACGTAGCTTTAAATAATTGTTTTGAGCAATTTAAACTTAAATGTAATTTTCTATTTTTATGACCTGTTTATTTTTCCAGAAAAATATTTTATTGCTATCCAGTGAGTAAACATTTAAAGGGTTGATGATACTATTCGATGGCTAAATAGTGTGCAGAAACAATATCAAAAAGAATATATAACTTATTTTATCAATAAATTTGGAAAGAAACGACATTTACTGTCGATTTAATGAAAAAATACGTTTTATTTCAGCTAACGTTTGCCCATTGCAATTTCATTGTGGAGTTTATTAGCAAAATACTTGTTCTATCATACAGCGGAGTCGGCGCGAGGCACGTGCATCGGTATTGCCGTTTAGGTGGTTCTAACATTGCAAGAATTAAATTATTAGGTAACATTAAAGCCGTAATGGCGAAACGCTGGCTGAAATAAACATTTTTTAAATTATTATCTGGAAGGTAAAGGTCGTTTTTTTTTCTAACGATTTTGTTAAAATGTCTAAATCCGTCTAGTGAGCACCAACATTTTCTGACAAAAAGAAATATTATTTATTTTAGCTAATGGTGAGTCACTGGATATTAAACATTATGAAAAAAATTAACTCATATTATGTCATTATTTAACAAATGCTAACTTGTTTCCATAGAAATACTATTTAACTGTTTAATGATTACACATAACTGTGTAATAAGTTGTACTTTATTTGTGGGGTTTTTGATTTCTTTTGCTCGCCATATGCTTAATTTAGCTTTGTAAATTATATTACGACATTACACTAATTTATCACCTTTTATGATATAGCGGACTAACTGTTAAACAATTGTATTACAGATTTCTTTTCTTTTCACCTAAAATAAATCTTCAAATAGAATTTCTGACTCAAAATACCCATAAATATCATATACAAATTACCTTTATGAGAGACGTAATTGTATTTCTTTGATTTACTGACTCAAGCTGTGCTAATGAGCCTTGAATAGGCAAAACTGCAGTTCAGAGCAGAGGGTCCGACGAAACAAAGAATGTGTTCGGTCGTACGTCATATGTTCTATTTTCAATTCAACTTTTGCGAAAATGAAATAAATCTGTCATGCACCGAATGATATATTATTCTACTCTTCATTGAAGCTTTCGTCATGCTTATTTGTTTATATTTAAACAACAATATAATGCTATCTTACTCCAAGGTTTGACCTCTACAATCAAACAACGTATTTCGTAAATGTTGGATCCGCTTACAATTCAGGCCTGGCATAGCTGGATGTTTAGGAAGGTGGTTCGAATCCTCACCATACCAAACATATTCGTCGTTTCAGCTGTGAAGGCGTTACCATGTTTCGGTCAATCCCACTATTTATTGGTAAAAGGAGTGACCCAAGAGGTGGCGGTGGGTGGTGATAACTAGCTACCTTCCATCTCGTTTCTTGCTGTTTGATTTGGGACGGCTAGCGTAGTTTTGTGCGAAAGTCAAACCACACTTACATTTCTCACCCATTTCCTTTTCATCTGTGTAAGGCCCGGCATGGCCAGGTGGTTAGGGTTCTCGACTCGTAATCTGAGGGTCACGAGTTCGAATCCCTGTCATACCAAATATGCTTTACCTTTCAGCCGTGGGGATGTTACACTTTGTGGTCAGTCCTACTATTTGTTGGTAAGAGAAGCCTTACAGTTGACGGTGAACGGTCTAGTCTTACACTGCTAAATTAGAAAAGGCTAGCACCATTAGCCTTTGTGTAACTTTGCGCGAAATTCAAAAACAAACAAATTGTTTATGTAATTCATTATAATTTATCGTGGTCTTATAAAACTATTATACAAGTCACTGTTTAGTACTTTATAATTCATGTAATTGGATTTTTGTGAAACCTATTTTTCCAATATTATTAATTTTTCAGTAACTGTTTCTGGATTCAAACGTGTAACACTGTTTTCCGGTATTTTAATGAATCCAAACCTTAAGTACTGTGCTTCAAACGTGAGAACATTAAAACAAATAATAATCAAATAATAACAAATTCAGTTTAGCATCTGATATGAAAAAAAAAATATAGTTCGTTTATTGAAAAATGTTCGCAAAGCGATATTACTGTTTTTTTTCTTTTTTAAATGGTAGAGGGAGGATAGATATTCAACAGAATTCACACTCTACTTTTGGACTACCCTTACCTCATCTACTGTCACTCTTATATCACGTCTACTGCCCACAACGAGTCAAAAAACATACACTTTTGGACTTATGTTCGGGGAAATAAAATCATTTCTACAAGTCCCCTGCATGGCCAGGTGGTTAAGGCGCTTGACTCGTAATCTGAAGATTGTGAGTTCAAGTCTCCGTCGCGCCAAACATGCTTGCACTCCGCCGTGGGTGTGTTACAATGTGACGATCAATCCCACTATTCGTTGGCAAAAGAGTAGTGACGGTAAGTGGTGATGACTAGCTGTCTTCCTTATAGTCTTACACTGATAAATTAGGAACGGCTAGCGCAGATAGCTCTCGTGTAGTTTTGCGTGAAATTCAAAAGGACAAACAAAGAAGTTTATAGTTTACGATGCGCGGCATGGCCAAGCGTGTTAAGGTGTGCGACTCGTAATCTGAGGGTCGCGGGTTCACTCCGTCACGTCAAAGATGCTTGCCCTCTCAGCCGTTATAATGCTAACTTGTTTCTATAGAAATACTATGGAAAATGGGGAAATGTTTTTTTCGTTGGTAAAACAGTAGCCAAAGAGTTGGCGGTGGGTGGTGATGACTAGTTGTCTTCCCTCTAGTTTTGCACTGCTACATTAGGGACGGCTAGCACAGATAGCCCTCGAGAAGCTTTACGCGAAATTCAAAAACAAACAAACAAGTCCCTAGTTTACGAAGTCTGAATTAATAATTTCAATAAAACATTCCCAATGTTCTTATTATGTTTGCTTATTCAGAATCTTCCCTTGGGAATAAAGTGTTATTTGAAAAATAAATTCTCCCTTTTTCTTTGTTTTAAATCCCTTCCTGATACTAAAACAAACAACAACAACTAAAACTGTTGATAGATTTTCAATGTACTTTGGATTTCCTGACAATAAACCAAGTACGATCCTATATCGATATTATCAAAATAATATATTTTAGTGTTGCTAGGTACGTCGATGTGCGCTGCATGCTACTGAGAATAATATGATTTTAAAAACTCTTATTTGAATTTATTAGTCCATAGAAAAGCATGCAAAAAAAAGACAAAGCTTATCCTTTACGTACTACTAGATGGCGCGTTTAATACAATCAGTTCGTACAAATTGAATAGAATCGATGCTTCGTAATCAATACTCTCAAGGTTATTCCCACATATATCTACTGCACAGCCAGATGTATATAATCATTATGAACGATTCTGTTTCTGCTTATATGAAAAGGTAAAAATTATAATACAAAAGGACGCAGCTACATATGAAATATAAAATGTTACGAGGGAAGACTGATGTAGCTAAATAAACTTGTGAGACGTCCCTGGTCGCTGTTCACACTGACATATCCAGAACTAAAGGAATGATTTTATACTTGTTTGTGAAGTGTTTTTTCAGAGTAAGATGTAGCACCTGTATTTCTTGATGTAACACTTGTATTTCTTGATGTAACACCTGTATTTATTAATGTAACACCTGTATTTCTTGATGTAACACCTGTATTTCTTGATGTAACACTTGTATTTCTTAATGTAACACGTGTATTTCTTGGTGTAACACCTGTATTTCTTGATGTAACACTTGTATTTCTTAATGTAACACCTGTATTTCTTGATTGCTTATACCTTTTTTCTTTTCGTAATGTAGTTTGTTATTTGGTACTGGTGAGTAGAACAAGTTCGAATGTGTACCGGTAGATAGGTCATAACAAGGTGTAATATGTACTGGTAAGTTGGACATAGGAAGACTGAATGTGTAACATTAATAAGAAATCACAAGTGTAATGTGTATCGGGAAATAAGATATCGTAAGATATGATGTGTAACGTTAAGTGGAACATAATAAAATGTAAGGCATACCGCTGCGTTGGTCGTTGTAAGTTGTAATATGTACCGGTAAGTAAGACATGATAAGGCGTAATGTGTACCGGAAGTGGGGACATGTTTACTGACAAGTTGAATGTATCATTTTATTGTAGGAACTACAGAATTATATAAGTAACCAAGTTATTGCTATCCTATTGTTTTATAACACTAATACCCTAATATATAACTTCAATACAACCTTTGCAGTATCTATTAAGTCTTCAACTATGCACCTTTGAATGTCATACAATAATTTAAACTTACATGCTAACGTCACCATAGCAATAACATTTTCGACGTATTTCTGAATTTCGTAAAGTAATACCTAAGTTCAAGGTAGTAACTTTATGACAAACGAGCTTCTTGAATGTTAGATTAACCTAACATTAATCTAATACTAACTTTACGGCACCGTATTTAGTTCTGAATATCTGATACAATGATATACACACGATTAAGTTTTTCAGTAAGTTATCCTATATATTGTGCTTGTTTTGAGTTTATTAAACAGCTTTATTCGAGCTGTACATTTGCATTTATGAGTTTCATACTGTGATGTATGTTTATTACACTAATTAAACGTATTTACTTCTACATTTATGACTTTTATGCATCCATGTATAACATTATTAATGTTAAATTATCATTAAGATAACATACTCAAATCTGCGTGTCTAAATTTTGTTCAATGTTGAATAAATTTAATACATTAAGGTTACATAAAGGATAATGTAGCTTCAGATCTCACATATGATTTTGCTTTGTGCTTAATTCACAAACAACAAAACATATGATATATTAATTAATTTTAAGATAATGTTTTAATATATCCATTTCTCTCTACAATATCTTACAACGATGTATAAATTTACCATACAAACTTCATATATATAGCATTCAAATTTGATATTTTGAATTTCGTACGATGACATGGTGGTTTCAATTTTGCACTAGACGTCCGTAATTTAGCGGTAAAAGACTATAAAGGGAAGACAGATACTCATAACTACCCGCTGTCAGTTCTTGAGCTACTATTTTACTGAAGATAAATGGGATTGACCATCACATTATAAATCCCTTATGGCTGTAAAGGCAGCGTGTTTGGTGAGATGGAAACTGAATCCGCGAATCACAGATTGCGAGTCAAGCGTCCAAGCCACCTGGTCTCTATTGCAACGATGATTTTCACATTGTCGTAGGTAATTTCTTTTTAGACACTTACATAGTTGTTTGACCAGATAAAGGTTCAAGTTTTTATAAGGAATGCATGGTCAAAAGCCTGGAAAAGATTCAAAACAGATATGAAAAGAAAGTTAGGCCAGAGTCAGCCAACGACTCTGTTACAGTTCAATATTGAGTTCTTTATTAAGTGAGACTGTTTGTCAGTTAATGAATAATCTGTGTACAATTTTGTCACTTTGTCTACTGCTGTAAACCATTCAGTTAGTTCATTGCTGTAAATTTTAAATTCCTGCTTGCAAAGAAATACAATATTAGCAAGAAATATTTGTAATGTTAAACTTATCGTTAGTTACGTAAAACCGCGTAACTTCTAAGTGTTAGAAAATGAACAAATTAAAAGCTTTGGTTATCATTGAGTGGATGATATTTTAAATTATACTTATCATAGTATAATCCAAAATAATCTAAAGAAACTGTTACAACACTGGTGTTAGGAGTGCAATTAGTTTGATAACAAAAATCTATTATCAACTTTAACGTGGCAACATATGTTGGAAGCGAGACCGAAAAGTTGCTGTGAAAGATGAATTAGTGGAAAAACGACCAAGAAGAAAGACACGAAAAAAATCTAAATTAACGAGACAGAAAAATGAAAAGAAGGAAACGATAAAGAGAAACAAAAATCAAGAAGATGGACATTAAGAGAAGACTCACAAGAATTAGATGTAAGGTTAACAGTTGAATTGTGAACGAAAATGAATTTAATCAAAAAAGGAAATTAAAGAAATAATAACAGGGGTAAAGAAATTATTATAACTTTATCAACGAGATGTAAAATAACATCATTGCTGTCGTAGTATATCTAGACTCATTGAGATAGTAAATGTATATAGAATCAGACCGTTAACATTTCTATCTATCTGCTAAATGAATTTAATTTTTAACATAATTTACTATGTCATATAGAATAGCAGAATAACCTAACGTACACCTTTTATTACTACTGCTATTCAACCATATTATTGCAGGACCTTTCAGTGTCACTCCAGCTACAGGACAACCTCTTTTAATTATGGAATACAACAGCCTAGCTCAACAACCCAACAAAGAAATTAACATATAATGATGAGAAGGTGCCATTGGGAACATGCGGCATGTTTTAAAATGATTTTAAGGTGCATGGATACAGTAGTGGACGACATTTAATGGATGAGCTTTAATAACATTAAGCAAACTTCTGAATTAGTGGTACTCTTATGAAACAAATCTGGAGTGTCATATCAGAAGAAATTTTCTAAAGCAACTTTTTAGAGCAGTATCAAGAAGACAGATGAAATTTTAGGCGAACTTGTCGAAGATGCAGAAAGGCTTATCAAATTATCTTATCCAGATCTTCCATGTGACCAATTCATAGTGGGTGAATAAATATATGCAACTTAGACTAAAGGTAATGTAATGGTACCTCTTTAAGGGAGGATGTTCGGCTGGCAATGGCATTTGAGACAATTAAAGTCACCAAATAAGAACTGTGGGGTTGTCTGACCGAACAGCACAACCCAACATGGCCACGTGATTAAAAGGAGCTGGACACACAATCTGAGGCTCGCGGGCTCGAATGCCCGTCACATCAAATATCTTCGCTCTTTCAGCAGTGGAAGCGTTATAATATGACACTGAATCCCACCATTTATTGATAAAAGGGTAGCCCAAGAGTTGGCGATAGAAGATAATGACTAACTGCCTTTCTTCTAGTTTTACACTGCTAAATTAGGGACAGTTAGCACAGATAGCTCTCATGTAGCTTTGCGCGAAATTTAAAAACAAAAACAAACAAACCAAAGAGTAGAGAGACCTCACTTTCTGTCAGGAGTTAAAAGAACTCAGAAGATTAACTGAGCAACCATTTACTGAGAACAGAAGAAGTAAGACACAGGATAGAAGATGTCCTAATGCCAATTGAAAGGGATATATTGTCAAGAGTTGGTTACAAAACCCTTTAATTATCCTGGTTTCTCAGTATAGAAAACATAAATTCCCTGGATAGGCAATGCTTCAATTCCATCTTAAAACGATACATTGCCAGGAACTACAGGCAAGAACATTTAGGAAATATATGGTTTAAAAGATGACAAGAAAATAAAAGGACAGTGCAATAACAATGGACATTACATCTGAGACTTCATCATAAAAAAGGGAGACGATATTCTGACGATCAGAATCCTCCATCAGCCACACTTGAGAAAAAAGTGCATTATCTAAGAAAATCAGTGATCCAGTTTAGTTCATTGATTGTAAGCCTTGAAACATGATGATCAACACTGGTTCTACGACTGTCATTGTTCGACCATATATGATAATGAAAGCCCAGAACTTTCCATCAGAGATGAAGTAAGACCATTGATTGATGCAAACAAAAGTGATCTTAAAGTTTCAGCAACAGGGAAGTTGGAAGTAAATTTATCTACGTGACGTGATGTGTGGATATTTGGCCTCCAGGAAGAAACTACATATGGAAACGTAGATATGAGATTACAGTTGTTTTACAAACGTTTATAGTCTACGACAAAGGAAACCTCTTAACACTTCACGATAATTAAACCACCAAATGTTGTGTTTCAGGTGACAACAAGGATGAAAAAGAAAATAACGACACAAACATCTACAAGTGCAACATGGTAGAATCGGAAGGTCAAACCAAATGTCATCTTTCATAATGTTTTTAAAAAAAGATAAACCAACCTGTCTAGGTCACTTCCATGGTATTTGAAACTTTCGATGAGCTCATTGGACCATATTTCTGGAAACAAAAATCCAACATTGTGTTGATTGCTTACTTTGACAGAACTCTGAGGTAGAAAAATTCAAAAATAATTTATTTTTACTTTTAATTTAATTTTTTAGTACGCTACATTTCGGGCACATGGGCGTGTATGGGGCTAACCGTTTACACAAAGAATTCTCCAACCCCATCATACTGCAAGGTAGAGGTATTGTCCTATCTTTGTTCTGTGATCGAGCTTTGCTTCACACATTAAATTAATGATTTAGCGATTGTGATGTCAGTACTACAAACTTTACAATAACAATAACTGACCCTCCAGTGACACGGCGATATGTCTGCGGTCTTACAACGATAGAATCCAGGTTTTGACACCCGTAATGAGCAGAAGACAGATAGCTTATTGTGCATTTGCCTTTAAATATAAGAAAACAACAATAACAAACAAACGGTAGTAGTTTCACATTTGCATCTTTGAATCTCGTGCAGAGATATACAACTTTGCTACAGTAATTTTTTTGAATCTCGTACGATGATATAGTTTCATAATACTACTTTCATTCCAACTATAGTATCTTCACATCTGTATCTAGTTATCTTATATTGTACATTTGTTTTTATGTTAACAATAACCGTCTTCCAAAACCTCTGTTTATGATATTGTGATGCGTAAGTTTATAACAACATCTACGAATGTGCTTTACCGAATCTCGTAAAGTGATATAAGTTAACTTCACAAAAAAGCCTTAAAATGTAAATCTTTAGTATATCAGGTCAAGTCGCATTTGAGCGTGGAACAATACGGTTTGTGGTTTTGCGGGTTTGTCGATTTTGTATTGTTACCACAAAAAACAACAATAACAATCGCGTGTTGTTTTGGAGACCGTGGATGTGTTATAAGAATGAGACTGAAGTCCTATTATTTGGTCAGAATATAATGACACAATAGTTGATGGTGTATGTAGTTGATTAGATACTATCCCTCTAGTGTCCAGGTTATAGGTTCACAATTAAAATGGGCAAAGTCGTGGTGGCTCAGTGCTAATATCTAGAAGTAAACAACCCAAATCTGACTGTTACTAATATTTATATACGCTTTTAATGCTTTCTAATGTCATAGCGCTTTGTCTTAATGCTTATAACGTTACAAACCGGGTAGGCACAGCACTGTGTAACTCTGTGTTGAACAAACAAAAATTTAATATTCACACTTTTCAATAATCACAATGTCTTCAAACTTTTACCTCTAAATCTCGTGTACTGACACATACATTTACTCTACTAATATTAATCGAACACTAATATCTTAATTTCCTTTCCAGATCTAGCTAACATCTTCCTCTCTTACCCCTGAGCTGGATAACACCTGCATCTCTTACCCTGACCTGTAGAACCTTAATCCTTACCCTAATGCTACTTCTCTTCATGTTAGTTTTAAAAACCCAAGAAACAGACTGCTGTGCTAAAGTTACCCATAAATAATTTATAGACCCGAAAAACAAAGCCCACGTAATCCAACATGGATATAAGGAAAATATAAATTACCCATCGCATGTGGAGAGAAGAATTAACAATAGTAATTAAAAAGATTTTTTGTTAAATTTAACATCTAACTAACATTGAATGAGGTGGCGCATAAAGTTAGAGCCGGCAAAGTAAGTTACTTGTACGTAGAGACTATACTTTTCAATAACACAAGGACTGTTTTAAACTCTTCATCTGTAAGTAAGCCAAGAAAACTTTAAAGTGAAGACTGCCTAACAGCAGTTTGAGTAATATTTATTATATGGTTTGTTTGTTTTTGTTTTTCAACTTCGAACAAAGCTACACGAGAGGGCATGTCCGCTAGCCGTCCTTATTTTAGCAGTGTAAGACTAGAGGGAAGGCAACTAGTCATCATCACCTACCGCCAACTCTTCGGCTACTCTTTTGCCAACAAATAGTGGATTGACCGTCACCGGCTGAAAAGGTGAGCATGTTGGGTGTGACGGCGATTCGAGCCCACGACCATCGGATTACGAGTTGAGTGCCTTAACCACCTGGCCATACCGGGCCTGAATATGGTGCAGACCATTTATTGTACAACGTCTCTTCTTTGATGTATGTGATTATTTAAGACTGATTTTCCTTACACACCTAAGTTCAATTAAGTTTGCCGAAATAATAATAATTGTTTGTGGTTTATAGTTTTGATCGACAAAGTTTTTGATGAGGCATTGAAGTTTCTGCTTTCAAGAAATTGAGGAAACTAGTTTCATACTTGTAAAAAACAATTGTATAAAACAACCTTACGTATTATCCAAAAAAATATAACAACCAACAAATTATAACGCTAAGTACTTATATACAAATAACATTTCATGTTATTATCTAGAAAACCCAACAAGCTATAACGCTAAGTACTCATATACAAGCAATATTTCATATTATCTGGAAAAATCCCAATAAACTACAGTGCTCAGTATTTATATACAAATAATATTTCATATTATCTAGAAAAACCCAACAAACTACACCGCTGACAACTTGTACAAAAAAATTGTTACATATTATCTAAAAAAACCTACAACACTAATTATCCGTACAAAAACAGTGTTACCTATAATAAAAAACAACAACAACAACAACAAACTACAACGCTATCTACTTGTACAAAAACAGTAGTATATATTATCCGAAAACAAAAACTACAACGTTAACTATTTGCACGAAAAGAATGTGACATATTCTGAAAAAACAAATAAACCCAATAAACTACAAACCTAACTACTTGTACAAAAACGATAGTATATATATTATCAAAAAGACATAGAAACTACAATGTTAATTGTTTGTAATGAAAATAGTTTTACATATTCTCAAGAACAAACAAATCCAACAAGCTACAACGTTAACTACTTGTGCAAAAACAATTTTACATATTCTGAGAAGAAAACAAAGAAACCGAAAATATACTACAATGTTAACTACTTATACAAAACTGATAGTACATATTATCTAAAAAAGAAACAACGTACAACGTTAACTACTTGTAATGAAAACAATGTTACATACTCTCAAAAACACAAACAAACCCCATAAATTACAACGCTAACTACTTGTAGAAAAACAATGTTACATATTATAAAAAAACAAACAAAGTACAACGCTAACTACTTGTATAAAACAATGTTACATATTATAAAAAGAATAAACTACAACGTTAACTACTTGTGCAAAAACGATAGTATATATTATCCAAAAAACAAACTACAATGTCAACCACTTGTTCGAAAACAATGATACATATTCTTAAAAAAAAACAGACAAACGCAAAAACTGCAACGCTAACTACTTGTACAAATATAATGTTACATATTATCAAAAACTCAACTACCACGGTAATTACTTGTAGGAAAATAATGTTAAATGTTATGTAAAGCAAAACAACTATGCTAACTACTTGTACGTCAACAGCGTTAAATGTTATTCAAAACAAAATTACAACGCTAACTATTGGTACAAAAACAATGTTACATATTATCCAAAACTAAACTACCACGTTAATAACTTGTACGACAACAATGTTAAATGTTATCCAAAACAAAACTACTACGCCAACTATTTGTGCAAGAGGTTACGAATTATGTTCTGGCAGTTTGAAGTCATATATTGTATTTAGTTGAATTGGTTTTAAAATATCCTAGAGTAAAGAGGGGCTATTGTAATTTCTCATTATTTAAAACTTTATTTATCTTGGCCAAACACACACACAAATATATAACATCCTAGTTACCTTATTGTTTATATTTCCCCTTTTCTACGTTTTAAGACAAGACTTGAAAGTGTTGAAAAATGTTTTCGTACTTGTTTGTAAAAGTAACAACAACAAAAGCCTCAAAGAACCAACCGTTATTGTGTATTCATGTATACAGTTAACGCTAGTTTTATGATTTTCTTTCGTAGGGATGTCGACTTAGGAGATATGATGCATGCTTAAACGGATGTATGCTTACAGCTCACGTTAGCTCTCTGCGCTATGTTGATCGATTAGCAAAGTTTTGACCAATAATACATCGGAAAGCATTTTGTAGGCCACATACGTTACATATTTGAAGATGGTATCTCATACTGAAATGGATTTTTCTTTTATAATAATCCATCACGTAAAAAAAACAAAAAACAAACGTTTTTCACTCTATCGACTGACAAATATTTTAAAATAAATTTAGAATAAATAATGGTTTGACATGACAAGAAGCTAAAACAGAATCCAATGTACAGATTTCAGTTACTCATATCACGCTAGTGTAAATCTTCGTGTTGATTTGGTTGCTAAGTGCCAGATGTGAAACTTTTTGTTTTTTTTCACCGATATATCGAGGGAAGGGGGAGAGTAAAAACATTTTTTTTTTCGTTTGTAACAGGCATTCTTACTCTTACTCTCATTATGAAGAACTGACAAACTGTTTAAAATTATAAAACTAAACCTGACACGCTTACCATTAAACATGCCCGTGAATCTGAGAATGGATGGTTCGCAACCTGTTGCTGAGAAAACGCGCTACGCATTCTGGGTAGTTTAAAGGTTGACGTTGAGGGTACGTTTGACTATTTGACTACGTACTTTCTGTCTACACTCTACAAGGTCAACATAGAGATGACAACATCCCTTTTGTCGATTTTCGCGAAAATTATGAAACAGTCAAGAGCAATTGAGTCCAAGGTATCGAATTGTTTCGCTACGAAAGTTGTTTGTTTTTTTAATTTCGCGCAAAGCTACTCGAGGGCTATCTTCTGTGCTAGCCGTTCCTAATTTAGCAGTGTAAGACTAGAGGGAAGGCAGGTAGTCATCACCACCCACCGCCAACCCTTTTACCAACGAATAGGTTACCTCTACAAGGTCAACATAGAGATGACAACATCCCTTTTGTCGATTTTCGCGAAAATTATGAAACAGTCAAGAGCAATTGAGTCCAAGGTATCGAATTGTTTCACTACGAAAGTTGTTTGTTTTTTAATTTCGCGCAAAGCTACTCGAGGGCTATCTTCTGTGCTAGCCGTTCCTAATTTAGCAGTGTAAGACTAGGGAAGGCAGGTAGTCATCACCACCCACCGCCAACCCTTTACCAACGAATAGTGGGATTGACAGTCACATAATAACACCCTCACGGCTAAAAGGACGATCATGCTTGGCGCGACGGGGATGCGAACTCGCGACCTTCACATTAGGAGTGGCACGCTTAAATACGCTTGGCCATGCCGGGCCGCGCTACGAAATAACTTGTGTTAAAATGTTTATTTAACCTACACTGTTTAAAAGCAAACATTAATTTAGAATTATATTTATTAAATAAATAGACTTTGTTAGGTTTAAAGTTCTGGTTTAGTATGACCTTGTAGAGATAAGCTTCCTCGTTTATTAATGAACGAATATGAATGACGTCTGCATTAGAACTTGTATGTTTTGTTGAATTAATATCTTTAATCCAGTTCTTATATGTTTTATTTGAGTTACGTTTAGTCGAGAGCTTGTATGTCTTATTTTACTTGTTATGTTTAACCCAGTTCTTGTATGTTTTATTTGAGTTACGTTTAATCCAAAGCTTGCATGTCTTATTTTAACTATTATGTTTAATCCAGTTCTTGTATGTTTTATTTTAGTTACGTTTAATCCAGATCTTCCATATTTTGTTTTAATTATTATGTTTAGTCCAGTTTTTTATATGTTTTATTTTAGTTGCGCTTAATCCAAATATTCCATAATTTATTTTAATTATTATGTTAATTCCAGTTCTTGTATATTTTCAAAGAAATTATGTTTAATCCTGTTTTGAAATTTTGTTTAATTATTTGTTTAATTCAGAGTTTATATGTTTTGTCCTAAATATTATGCTCAATACAGTTTTAAAATTTTTATTTAATTATTGCTTATTCCAGATCTTGCATGTTTTATTTAATTTTGTGTTTAATCTAATTATTGTGAGTTTTGTTTTAATTTTTATGTTTAATCCAATTATTGTAAGTTTTGATTAATTATTATGTTTAACCCAGTTTACGTGTGTTTTATTTTAATTACATTTAATTGAGATCTTGCATATTTTATTTATTTTTATGTTTAATTCACATTTTTTAGAGTTTTATTTAGTTATTGTTTAATCTAGAATTTGCTCGCTTTGTCGTAATTAATGTGTTTAATCCAAGTATAACATGTTTCGTTATTATGTTTAATCCACTCGTTGAAGTTTTGTAGTATATTCTATGTTTTATCCAGATATTTCTTGTTTTGTTTAACTTCCGTGTTTAATTCAGAGCTTTATATTTTGTTCAATTATGTCAAATATAGGGATTGCATGTATTGTTCCAAATATTATATTTAATACAGTTCTAGTAGGTTTTATTTCTGTTACGTTTAATGCAAATCCTATATCGCCAACTGGTGCCCAGCAGTATTTCTAAGTACTTACAACGTTAAAACTGGGTTTCGATACTCTTGGTGTGTATATACTGCCTTTGTAGTTTTATATTACTAAAACAACAACTACTCCAGTTTTGTATGTATGCTTTAACTGTCATGCTTTATCCAGTTTTTGTGGTTTTCATTATGGTGTTTAACCCAGTTTAAATACGTCTTGTGTAATTATTATGTTGCACTATGAATATATGTTTTTACATCAAAAAACATTCTGCTTATATTGACAGTTCACGTGCTTTCCATATAATATAATTGCTTTCTTCACTATTCTTTTTTTTTATATAACATATTACAAGTAACATATTTTGTAAATACATTTCAGAAGATACTGTATGACTCGATGGTTTGTTCATTTCCAGTTAATACTGAGTTATAGTTCATACAACCTGTTACTTTTTTCACAAGAAGGCCTAAGGATGGGGAAAATACTTATTATATATTATAATTTGTTATTTAGTGAAATGATAAACCGTGAATAAAACCCGTAAACACAACCTTCATTATTAAAATATTATCAATTATATTTCTTTTGTAATGCAGACATGATTTTGTCTTGAATAACAATCAGAAGAAAGAATAAAAAACTAAAAAGTGTAGCATATAAGTAAATTTTGCAATAAAAGTTAAAATAGTAACAAAACAAACACTTTCTGAGCAAATATTAATATTGTTTCCGAGAACGATTTAGCTATAGTTTATATTTTACTTTCAGCTACCAGGTGGCATTCACTTGTTTTACTCTTAAATGAATGTTAAGCGGTCGTTAGTCCTGACGGAAGGAACATAAAAGCTTCTCAGACAGTAAAACCACTCTCACAGGAAAAAAAAAGAGAGTTAGTAATATACTGTATATAGCTTTATGATATACAAGTAACTATTCTGATATTTATCAAATATTTCTTTATATATAAACTGCTGGCCAAAATCTTAAGGCCAATAAACATAAAGAAAATATACATTTTGCATTGATTGACTCAACCACTTATTTGAGCAGAGCTTCGAAAGATGAAAATAAGAAAAGAGAAAATAAAAAGAAAACTTTTTAGCATTTATTAGGGAAAATGTGAACACTATGAAATTAACCTAAATACCAGCTGGTCAAGAGTTTAAAACCATACCAAAAAGAAGTCCTAAACAGGGTAGGAAATGCCCAATAAGAGGTCTTAGTAGTGAGTCGCATGGTCGTCATTGCAAATAACTGCAAACATTCACTTTGGCATGATCGATATAAGAAGGCAGAAAGCTGACTGGAATGTTATTCCAAGTGGTGAATATGGCTTCACGAAGATCACGCACTGTTTGGAATTGACGTCCATTTTATAGACTTCCTTGCCATCCAACCCCAAACATTTTCAATTGGTTCAGTTCGGGCGAACACGCTGGATGGTCCAAAAGAATCACGTTATTCGCCATGAAAAACTCCTCTGTCGTGCGGGCATTGCGGATTGCAGCGTTGTCCTACTGAAAGATCCAGTCATTTCCACACAAGCGAGGGCCTTCAGTCAATAAGGATGCTCTCTCCAACATGCCAATATAGTCAACTGCTGTTTGATGCCCCTGTATAACCTGAAGCTCTGTTGTTCCATGGAAGAGAAAGCACCCCAGATCACGATGGAACCTTCTCCACTGTGTCGTGCAGAAAATGTCTCCGGTGGGATATCCTCATCGTGCCAGTAACGTTGGAAGCCATCTGGACCATCCAGGTTAAATGTTTTCTCATCAGAAAACAAACCCTTAGTCCACTTTTCTACGTGTTATGTTTGATGCTATCACTTTCAGCTTTTAAACGAGCTATTTGTGGTATGGAAGGAGGCGGTAGCCTTTGAAGGCGTTTACGGTTTCCAAAGCCCTTTCTCTCGTAGATGCCGTCTTATTGTTTTTGAGCTGCATTCTGCATCCGTAAGGGCCTTAATCTGGTTCGACGATCGGCTGGTGTCTTACCCGATAACCCGTCAAATCCTCCTGCTGAGCGCCGCCGAAATTTTCTTGGGCCGTGCACTTGAAATTTTCGTTCCATATCCATCAGGTCTTTAAGAAATTTGCAACAACAGTTTTACTGCGCTCAATCTCACCAGCGATGGCACGTTTAGAGAGACCTTAGTTTTGCAGCTCGACAATCATGCCACGTTTAAACTCTGTCAACGTTTTAGCCTTTGCCATGTTTTACCCGATTGCTTACAGTTGATGCCAGTGGGAGATGTTGACAATGCTAATGATTGAACACAAATGACTAAATTTTGTTACGTGTTTACCGATTAACGCTTCGTTTCCGTTATGCGCTTTCAGTATTGTTCAGCTGGTATTTAGGCTAATTGCATTTTCCCTATTAAATGTTAAAAGGTTTTATTTTTTATTTTCTCTTTTCTTATTATCATCTTTCAAAGCTCTACTCAAATAAGTGGTTGGAGTCTAACAACATAAAATGCATATTTTTTTTCTTTATGTACATTGGCCTTAAGATTTTACAGCGTATATATATATTTGGGTCATCCCATAAGTAATGTCAGAATATTTAATACCGAAAGTACATCATAAATTCTCTCTTTGTAGAAGGCTTTAATGACTAAAACATGTAGTAAGACGTGAATAAAAATGTTCATACAAATAAAAGAAACTAACTCAACTCCACTTTTTCAGATCATTAATCAGATGAACCGTTATAAAGATGGATCTGTCGTTATGACTTTAAAAGGCAATAGTGTAGCAGAAACTACACGAAACATTTAAAGGTGGTTCAGGAGCTCAGATCATGATTACAGCTTAAGTGATGCGCCACGTTCAGGTCGTCCTGTTGAGTTTAATGATCTCTTGCTGGTGGTTACACTCAATGAAAATTGTGCTGTAACAGTTGAACTCCCACAGAAGCTTAATTTAACCCATTAAACGTTTCACCCTTATCTGCAACAGCTTGGAAAGGTGTCAAAACTCGGAAAATGGGATCCTCATAATTTGACATAAGCCAACCTTAGAGCAAGAGTGGACATTTGCACTTCTGTACACTCTCGTGAACGTAACTTACCTTTTTTGGACCGGTTAGTGACTGGAGATGAAAAATGGATATATTATAAAAATGTCAAGTGTTGCAGACAATGGCTCAGTGCAGTTCAATTGGCTGAAGTCACAGCCCAAAATGAACCTAGTAAAGTATTGTTAAGCGTTTGGTGGGATACTGTTGGATCCACTTTGAGTTGCTGCCATTCAATATAATGATTACATCAGACTTCTATTGTCAACAATTAGAACATTGAATGCTGCACTGAAAGAAAAAGACCTGCTTTGATCAGTTGTAATGGTGTTGTGTTACATCAGGATAATGCACGGCCCCATACAGCAAGGATCGCATCTGTAAAGATTGAAGAACTAGACTGGGAAAACTTCCACATCCTCCTTATTCTCCAGACCTTGTTTCATCTGATTATCATCTATTCTGAAGTTTGCAGAACTATCTTGATGGAAAAGAGCTTGGAATACATGAAGATATCAAAACTACCCTGTATACATTATTTTTCTCCAAACTCCGAAAATTTTATAGAAGTGGCAATCAGAAGCTTGTGAATCATTGGGAGAAAGTAATTAATTAGGAAAAAATTAATAATAATGGAACGTACATTATTGATTAAATAACATTAAAAGCGCTTGAAATCCTTTCTCTTTTTCTAAACCTAAAATCGGACATTACTTAAAGGATGACTTGATATATAAACAAACATGTAACAGGTCTGTAAGTATTGCTGAAGGTTTGGAAATATTTCTTTTTAAAATTATTAAATCATATATAAATCTTTCTGGTGCCTCTAACTGACGTTTGAAATCGAACAATATTCGTGTGAAACATGTTAGAAATGTCAG
Source organism: Tachypleus tridentatus (assembly GCF_004210375.1). Classification (NCBI taxonomy): domain Eukaryota; kingdom Metazoa; phylum Arthropoda; class Merostomata; order Xiphosura; family Limulidae; genus Tachypleus; species Tachypleus tridentatus. The sequence goes on along the minus strand of NC_134826.1, from coordinate 85,789,556 downwards.
CAAAACGTATTAGTTCGTTTAATTTAGTAAAATTGGACAATAATAGCTATACTACACAATTAAAGCAGATTGAGTGGGAACAAACTGAAAAATTAGAAAGAAGAAACAGGTGATAGTGGAAACAGATGGAGGTTGGAGAAGAAACTGAAACTGATGAAAAAAGAGAGTAAGGATGATAGCGTCGGAAGGACACGATGGAACTCATGTAAGAGATAAACTATTTGAATCAATAGAAGAAGTTGAGAGTAGTTGAGGTTTGTTTTGAGCTTTGTGCAAAGCTACACGAGGGTTATCTGCGTTAGCCGTCCCTAATTTAGTAGTGTAAGACTAGAGGGAAGGTAACCAGTCGTCACTACCTTTATCCAACTCTTGGGTTACTCTTTTACCAACCATTAGTGGGACTGACCTTCACTTTATAACGTTCCTTCGTCTGCAAGGACGAGAATGCTTGGTGACATATGGACTCGAACTCTCGACTCATGGACTGCAAGTCGAGTGCTCTAACCACGTTAAAAAGCTAGGAAAAGCCCACAAAGATGAAATAAAGGTAAAGTAGTAAATAAGAAACTCACAACAAAGAAAGAAGGTGATGTTCCACAAAAAAAAAAAAAAGAGTTCGGATAAATTTTGTTATTGAAAATATCCACTTATATAAATGATATTATTATCTATTCCAGTGAAAAGTTTCTCTGAGGTTAGTTTAATTGAAAAATGTTGTGGTGACAGTAGCAGAATAAAATTGCGAATTACGAAAATACAGTATTAGCCAAAA